>NC_092129.1:171160503-171430503 GCF_043159975.1 Macaca nemestrina | reverse complement strand
TGCCACAAACAATGTAAGAATTCCAGTTGCTCTACATCCTTGCCAGCACCGGTATGGTCATCCTTTTTTGCCTTAGACATTCTAATACATTTTAATTTCCACTTCTCTATTGAGTGATGATGTTGGACGTCTTTTTATGCGCTTATTTGTCATCACGTGTCTCTTTTGGCAATGTGTCTATTCAAATGTCTTGCCCATATTCTTATTGCATTTTTGTATTCTTATTTTTAAGGTTTGAGAGTTTATCTTACCAGATACAATCCCTTTCTCAAATATATGATTTGCACATATTTTCTCCTAGTGTGTGGCTTGTCTTTGCTCTATCTTAACAGTATGCTTGTGATCTTGACTCTATAACCAGCTCAAATCAAAGTGCTTTGGCCTTTGTGTCAGACACCCATTGGCCAGTGTGCAAGTGGGGCCATTCAATGAGCAATGCTCCTTCAAAAATCACAAAGAACTTCAAACTCATTTGGATTTTTTTTTTTAAAAAGAGAAAATAACAAGTGTTGGCAAAGATGTAGAAAATCTGGAACACTTCTGCACTCTTGGTGGAAATGTAAAATGGTGCAGCCTCTGTGGAAAACAGTATGACAGTTTTTCAAAAAATTAAAAGCACAATTATCATATGGTTCAGCAATTCCACTTCTGGACTACTCAAAAGAATGGAAAGCAGAGTCTCAAAGAGATATTTGTACACTCATGTGTAGTACTTAATACCATTGATCCATACAGTAAAAAATGGTTAAGATGGTAAGTTTTGTATTATGTGTGTTTTACCACAATAAAATTTTTGTAATTAAAAAAAAAAAAGAAGAATAACCAAGAAGAATCACCAAGAAGGCATCACCAGTTGTCCCGGTCTTTAAGGTAAGCATGGGCACAGAGCAGCCAGCAGGATAAACACTCTGAATCAGACACAATGTGGAGATGGTGCTGTCACAATGGGCTTGACTCCAAAACATCTGGGCTTTAGCTTTTGCTCTGGCACTTCATAGCTCCAACTAGTCCATTAGGTTCTCTAGACTTTCTGTCCTCTTCTGCAGAATTGAGGAAAATGGAGAATCCCTCCGTTGATTTTCATGTGGCTATCTTGAGAATCCAATGATCATCTTTAAAATGAAAAGTACAATGTCAAGTTGGCAGGGAGATGGGTAAGGCTAGATAAAGGGTTTTATACCAGGGGATGCTATTGTTAATAAACAAGGGAGGTTTATGGTGGACATTCTGAAGAAGACCTGGTTTCTTCTCCCTCTTAGCTAATTGGCCATACAAGGAAGTCTATCTTAAATCCATCTCGGCCCCAACATCTAATAATCTATTGTGTGACTATAGGCAAGTTACCTAATCTCTATGAGTTTAAGTTTTCTCACCTGTTAGATGGGAAAAAATAATCATTAATAACATCACCAGGGATAGGGGGAAAGTAAGTCAAGGTGCTTAAAACAGTTGATCCTGCTGCCAACAAATTTAGAGAAACACAGCCTCTGTAAGAACTCTGTTAGTGGTTTTCACATTTTAATGTGCCCACGAATTTCCTGAAGATCTTATTAAAATGCAGATTCTGAAACAGGAGGTCTGGACTAGGGCTCAAGCTTCTGCCGTTCCCAAGCTCCCAGGTCCCAGTGATGCTGCCCATGTAGGGACACATTTTGAGCATCAAGACCCCACACCGTGGGTCTCACAGTAGAGTCTGCTTGTACATAACCTAGTCCCGTTTTATAAAAAGAAAGAAATAGGAAGTTTTAATCAGGCCTCAATTCTATTAACTTCAGTTCTAAAAGTTCTAAACTTTTTGAGCAATAGATACCTTAGACTTGGACTTACTTTAAACTTAAAAAGTTTAACATCACTGTCGTACAAATGACGGGGGGAAAGCCCAGAGCTGGGAAGCACTGTGCCTAAAGTCACAGAGCAACAGACCTCTCAGTCCTTACACTTACACAAATGCAATGATTGAGGACAGTCTTCACCCAATTTCCTCTTAAACACACACCCTCACTGAGGAAGCCCAGGAACGCAAGGACAGGGATTGGAGTCCAAAGAGAAGCCAATGGCGGTATGATGCTTCTTTGTAATTCAGAATGTTCCTCTGAACCTCTCCAAAGAACCAGAAGCAAATGACTAGTCCATCCACATTGGAATCTATGCAAGACTTTATGTAAAGCATCCCTGGCCATCTCCACCCTGAAAATTATTTTCTTTCTTGGAAATTTCAAAGAAACAGCCAGAATTCAGACTCTGCTTTTCCTTGATTTTGGGGCCTTTGAATCTCAGTCTTCAGCTTTGAACTGAAAAATGGAGCCCTCTAGGAGAGCATAAAGCCACTGGAGTCCTCCTCGAAGTGTAGGCAGTAGTGGTGGCAGCCAACCCCCACCACCCATGAGACAGTGGCTTCAGGGAGGGTATTTCTCTATAAGCATGAGTAACCACTCCAGCTTCCTGGGAATGTGTGATAAATGTTCCCATGGCTGTGCTGCAGCACAGTGGGTGCTGTTGGCTCTGTCTCACCACATATGTTATCTTCATGGTAGCTGCTCCCAAAAAGGGTTGTAACTCAAGGGAATCTCTTCACAGATTTGTGTCTGGCTTTAAAACAAGGAGCTCTCAAACATGTCAAATCAAGGAAGCAGACGGTGTCTCTATTTTGGGGTGCTTTTTCCCTTTGGGTTTGTAAAGGTTTCCTCTGGGAGGACTCTTCCCTTTTACATTCATGGGTTTGATGGCTTGCATGTTGCAAACCAATTCTGCATCTGGAAAAGAGCCTTTTTCCAGGTATACAGTTTAGTGAGGTTCAGGTTGATCCAGAGGGAGGGAGGCAGCAGAAGGTGGGGGAGGAACACAGCGCTTAATGGACACAGCATGTAACATTGGTTGAATACTTCATTGGTTGCCATAGGAATGAGAAGACTTTTGATTTTAAATCATAGCTCCTCCAGAGCTATGTTAAAAATGTGATGGTAGATTCTTGCTATTTGCCGCTACCAGCTTTTTAAATCAAAGGCTCTTTAAAAAAAATGCAGCCCAAATGTTTACCCTGCTAGAGGAGGTTATACTAACCTGAAAAATGTTACTCCCAAGGCTCTAAGGGCTAAAGAACATGAACTTCTCCCAAGTACCTTGGGTCCCACAATTCCCAGGCTAGTGAAATGCAATGCAGTTCTGTTATTTTTCCTCCCAAGAGAGATCTGTGAAATACACAAAAGAGCCTGTGATGGATGGTAACTCACTCAAGGTAATTATCATCCTAGTACTGTGAAAGCACATTTAAAAATCAATTGGTTTAAAACCAACAGCTCTTGAAACCATTTTTAAAGATTATTCGTTTAAAACATGGTGGTACATGTTTTTGTTTTGTTTGTTTGGTTTTTGTGTGCGTGTTGTTTTTCATCAGCCAACCCGGTAATCCTTTGTGTTGCTATTCAAAGTTCAGACATGAGAGTGCCACCCTACAATTTCAGCCTTAAACACAGTACCAAGTTTGAGTGTCTACTCCTTCCTCCCCTACCACCAACTAAGTACCGTATTCCCATCTAATTTGAAAAGCTAAGGAGAAATTAAAAACATTAAAGGTTGAACACCACACAAAGGTTCCCAACCAGGATACCAAAATACCTCTCTCTCGGTCGTTGGTGGCTGAGACCCTGGACCTGACTGCTTCTAGACATCTCTGCTCATGTACAGATAGGATTTGTTCTCAGTGTATGCCTTCACATGAAAAAATGTTAAGAGAATCAAAGATCAGGCTAAACTGTAATCTCCTGAGGAAGGAATCAAACTAGCTTATTGTTGTATTCCCAGCAACTATTTACAGTGTCTGGCACATATTGAGTGATAAACTATCATCTGCTAATGAAACAATGATGAAGAAATGAATAATACCTGAACATTTATAGTGGGCAAGATCTGTGGACCAATCCCTGGAAAAATAGAAACTTCAGTTGTTTTGTTTGTTCGTTTTGAGATACGGTCTTGCTCTGTCGCCCAGGCTAGAGTGCAGTGGCGCAATCACAGCTCACTGCAGCCCCAACCTCCTGGGCTCAATCAGTCCTCTCTCCTGTCACCTCAGTCTCCCAAAGTGCTGGGATTACAGACATGAGCCACTGCACCCTGCCGGAACGTCAGTTGTTGAGCAATTACCCAGTGTATAAAGTGCCCACTCTGTGCCAAGCGTCTACATATATCGAGTCATTTAATTTGGCTGAGGAAAGAGAAGATGAATTCATGAAAATTCTGCTCTCGTTTGTCATTCACTGTTGCAAACTTCTCTCAGGAAAGCAGGATAGTAAAAAGAATAACAGATGTCCTTTTGGTGAAGATGTCTTGGCATGCGTCCTCAATGCTTTCCTACTTTATATGGCCCACCAGGAAAAAAAAAAATGTGCCTTGAAGCACTGTCTGTGAAGAAAAATAATGATAATATCTAACACTCCTTGGGTGTGTACGATGAGCCAGGCACTACTCCAGCTGCTTCACACATATTAACTCATTTAATCTTCATGTATACATACATAGTTAACTACAACATACGTTAGAGATATAGACAAAATACTACTGAATTTCAGAGGACTAAGAGTTTATTTGCAATTGGAGTGATGGAGGCAATGTTTCAACATATTAGATGGATATAGTTAGGGTGGATGGGAAGGGGTGCTCTATTCCCTCAACTCCTTGCATACATGTAGGCTGTTCAAGAAATATTGTTAAATACTACCTAACCTATATATTTCCTGTGTTTAGGCTCTGCGTTGTCTCATTTGGCCCTGATTTTTATTCCTCTGCTAGAGATGGAAACTGAGACCCAAGGAGATTAGTGTGCACGGTTCTGCTGCAGAACTAGGATCCCCTAGATGATATTTTAAACTACTTCACTGCATTATCTCCTAAATGATTAGCTAACATTTCTTTGGTGCTCATTATACAGCAATGAGTGTTTTGAGGCTAAATATGACAGATTATTTTTCTTTCATTTACTGATAATATTTATGATATATTAAAATGCAATAAATACCAACAAGGTTCTCTTTGTTTCAGAAAAGACAAATAAAGCCATTCCTCTTATGAGGGAGGAGTTTAGTCTTCTGTTATCTTTAATCCACAAGGAGCAGAGAATTATTACTTGGAAACTGAATCCCTGTGATATGATACTCTTCAATGCCTTCAGGTGACAGATCCTAAAAGCATTTACCTTTGAACAACAAATTAAACTGGGGACTATGTCATGAATAATAATAATTGTTTGCTATACGAAGATACGCATTGAATGTTCTTGCACATATACATAAGAAAACCATTAAGTGTTGATATTTAAGCATACAGACTTTGCCGTAGAATGTGTCCGTGTATTTTAAACCTAAAAGGAATGAGTCATCTATGTCCTTTATTATTTAGATACGACCCACACTCCCTCCCTCCCTCCCCGTGGGCTCTCACTGCTATGTTCAGTCCTATTTGCTCAATATGCTTTGGAGGCTCAAGGGCCATATCATCAACGTAGGGTCTATTAGACTTGTGGCTCTTAGAGATTATTGTTCTTTCTTTCTTGAATATGTGTTTGGATGTTTTCAGGTTACTATTTGAATTTTTAGGGGGACTAGGAAAGGGCTAGTCCTCCCACTAGGGAACTTGTGACTAATTTGTCAGCCTTCTCCAGGAGAGTTGAAAATAAATCACACACACACAGAGAGGGGGAGAGAGAGAGAAAAACAGAAAGAGAGAGAGAGAGATAGAGAATGAAAGAATTGAGGGCAATGTGATTTTCTTGCCAGAGGGAATAAGTCAAGTATCATTATTATATATCCTGAAATTCATGTAAAAAATTACTATTGTCAATGTACTTCTCCATCATTGGGTGGTCATTTTAATGTTTTCGTATTTAGATATTTGAGTTATAGTAAGTAAAGAGTTGCTAGAGAACTTCTTGTTTCCTCACTCAACATTTCCCCCTTCCCCTATTTCCAGATGAATGACCTGTGCACTGAGATGGGGACTGAATCTGACTATTTTTTCTTTGAAACAAAAAGGTTTTTATAAGTAAGATCAACTTACTAGAATCCAGTTGGCAGAAGGGTAAGATGACATGTGAACTCTTGTTCTTTCCTCTCTCAACTGACTTTTCTAAAAAGTATTAACAGAGGGGAAAAGATATTTTCAGAAGTGGGCAGCGAGTGGAGCCAAAGGATGTCCTCTGCCTGGCCCTGGCCCCACCATATTGTCCAGTGTGCACCTTGTCCAGCATGTGCCTTGTCCAGTATGGCTCTCTCTAGTGCAGTTTCAAGAGCAGAGGGCTTTGTGGTTTTGGTGTGAAGACTTTTCCTGCTAACTGAGGTTGGCCCAAGGGGAAACTCCTTTGGCATAACGTTGTTGAATCGAATTAATGAATCCACCTCTGAATCTATAAGGCAGCTTCAGGCCGTGGTTCAAACGGAGATGCTAACAAATTTAATACCCTTTTCTGCCAGCAGAACACCAGGTATCTTAAACTTAAGAAAGCCCTCAAAACATGGCCATAGGCTTGTACGGAATAGACTTAAGGTCCTCTTCCCTGAGACTTCGTTCTCCACACACTTTTCCAATCTTCCCAGCCTTCTTTAGCTTTCTAAGTATCATCAAAACTTATTCACAAGAAACAACTGGAAGTTCCATTACTCTAAAGCAAAAAGAACTGATGATGGCTTAACATGTTTTCTCTGCCAGCAAGATTTCAATACAAATAAAGCCTTAGATAAAATATTTGCAGTACCCTATCAATTAATGATAAGTTTTACAAAGAAAGGAAAGGAGGCCACACCTGTAATCCTAGCACTTTGAAAGGCTGAGATAGGAGAATCAATTGAGGTCAGGGGTTCTAGACCAGCCTGGGCAATATAGCAAGACTCCATCACTGTTAATTTTTTTAATGAAAGAAAGAGGAAAGAAATTTCTTTCGAGGGAGGGGTTGAGAGATAAAGTGACTTATCAAGCAGAGGGAACCACTGCTATTGAAACATTCTGGGGTCAGGTCTTTGCAAAAATGAATGAATATTGTTTTCTGTGGTTGTCTAGCAAGCTAGCACTTCACCAAAGATTATTAATCTAGATACCAAACCAACAGATCCAAAATATCATCACACTTTAAGAAAGCCTCTAATATTTTAAAGTTAAAGCTAGTTGGGTTTATTAGCAGAAAAAAGAATCTTCTCCAGGATGTCATTTAGGTAGAAGGCCAAACCTCAATAGTCCAACACAAATATAAAACGTGGTCTTCTAGAGAGCTCAGGAATATAAAGCAATTAAACAAGGAAAATTGATTGTAAAATTATAAATAAGAAGAACTGCTTTATCTCTTAGCAAAGAGGATAAACCCAGGCTGGTTCCAATGGAAGTCAACAGGATAATATAAAAAGAGCAAGTTATCTACTTACAAATTATGTGATCTCTCCCAGAATGTTTGGGTCTTTTGCTATCCAACACAATAAATAAGCACACCCCAAAACAAATACAAGCCAATATCTTTACTTGCCTCTAGATTCCATCATGAAATACACCTCTATTTTGAATTAATTGAATACATCTGCTTGTGTATAGAATACTCACATACGTATCCTCTTCCAATCAAACTGAAAAGAGAAAAGTATGTATATCTCTGCCATCTCACATATTTTTAATAATTCTAGATTATATGTTTCAACCTTACAGTTCTACACTTTCATATTTTAATGCCATCAATGTAAAAGATATGAATCTATTTTGGAATTTTTCAAAATAATCTTTTATTTCTAGGTCATAGAGATATGTTAACACTGAGTTAAGTTTTGCGGAGCTGAAATCTTGAGGATGTTTTGGGTTGAATTGTTCAGTGCTGAATACGTGTTAGTTTGAATACTTGATGTAACCTTGCCTTCCTCTACGATTTTACTGTTTTTCAGAACAATAGACCATTATAAGTGTTGTTTTGGAGGAGTTTAAAGTTACAAAACAGAATTGAGCTAATCAGATTTTGACATTGGCTTTTGAACATTACTATGCTTCACCATCTTTAAAAATAATTTTCGAACACACACACACACACACACACACACACACACACACACACTCCTATATGAAATCTATAGCTATATTCCCCAGAGAGTGAGATCAATTTTGAAAACCTATTTCAGAAGTTGGTCATATGCTACAGAACACAGTGATTATTTCATAAAAGTAAGTCCCTGTTTGCCAATGAATAATCATCCCCTTCCCAAATACATCTTCCTTCCTTCCTTCCTTCCTTCCTTCCTTCCTTTTCTCTTTCTTTCTTTCTTTCTCTTTCTTTCTTTCTTTCTCTCTCTCTCTCTTTCTTTCTTTCTTTCTTTCTTTCTTTCTTTCTTTCTTTCTTTTTCTTTCTTTCTTTCTTTCTTTCTTTCTTTCTTTCTTTCTTTCTTTCTTTCTTTCTTTCTTTCTTTCTTTCTTTCTTTTGAGTCTCTCTTTTTTTTTTTTTAAAGATAGACTCTGTCACCCAGGCTAGAGTGCAATGGCGTGATCTCAGCTCACCACAACCTCCACCTCCCAGGTTCAAGCGATTCTCCTGCTCAGCCTCCTGAGTAGCTGGGATTACAGGTGCCCATCACCACGCCTAGCTAACTTTTTGCATTTTTAGTAGAGATGGGGGTTTCACCATGTTGGCCAGGCTAGTCTTGAACTCCTGACCTCAGGTGATCCACCTGCACTGACCTCCCATAGTGCTGGGATTACAGACATGAACCTCTGTGCCCGGCCCCAAATATATTTCTTTAAGTCGAAATTTTCCCTCCTGAGTTTTCTTAAATCATGACCCCTTCAAATTATTTGTTCACTTTGTAAAGTATTTTAAATTTCCCTTTCTTGGTCAACTCTCCAGAAATGACTGACTTCCAAATCCACCACCTACCCCCTGGGAATCAACTCTATTTTTCACATTTCCAGTTTAGCTTCTCTTTCTTCAATCACACATTCATTTGCACTCACCTAAAGGTTTGGTCAGCAGCATAGACTTATACTCTCACACTCTCTCTCTCTCTCTCTTTCTCTCACCTATGAGTCATTACAATTTCAGTAGCATTACAATAACGAGTTCAGAACCTGTCGCCCACACCTCACAGTAAGTAAAAGGAACCAGAAGACAGCTTTCTCCTCTTATAAATGTCAAGTGTTCAGCATGTCTCCAGTGGGTGCTGAATAGAAAAGTAACCTGAAAGAAGTCAGTCCTTGGGTTGGAGCAAAGCTTTGAGAATTAGAGTCCATAGTTGACTTTCCTACAAGGGCATATGATTGGTAGTTTCAGCTTCCTTTTTCATGAGGCTTAACTATCTGCAGCACCAGTTTGGTGTCTGATTTGTTCTGATTGGGTGGGAGAGGGAGAGCCCACAAGACAAACAGCAGAGGATTTTCAGGTTGGTTTCAAGGGCAGCCAACTGGGCTGTGTATAGGGAGTGGGAGGACAGGGGTGGTGTTGATGGTCTTCCTTCCCAGGCTTCTCAAATGTAAATGCTCTTTTCTTAACAAGCTGACCCACTGCACACCATGCCATACTAATGAGCAATTCTGCTTGGTCAACAAAGGGTGCAAGAGGTTGTGGAAAACCCACAGTAGGGCTTACATTTGGCTATCACTATGCCCTGCATGTAGATCTCAAAGCATTGTGCCTAAAAGTCCTTACTGAGGTTTGGTAGGAAGGATATTAAACCAGAATAACTTGAGATACTAGCCAAAGTTTATTTTTGTGGTTGGGATTATTTTGCTACATTCGGACAGAGAGAAATGCATTTAGGCAGGCTGGCATGATTTGCGCTGGATATTTGACCAGGCAATCAGAAGCAAGGAAAGGAAGAAAGCCAGGCAAGGGGGAAGGGGTGACATCAAACGTGCCTTCTGTATTTCGTTACAGAAAACAGCTCACAATTATGACTACCTGCCTTGTTTTGCAGCTCAGAATAAAAGTGGTGTTGCACCAAACCCTACTGGAGCAGCCTTCGTGATTAGAAAGTACTCCACACATTGGAGAGCCGAGGAGACATGAGAATAATTTTAAATGCAAATTAAATTGAGGGGGTAGCAGAGAAGAACACATAAAAGACAGTAAAACAAAACCTTTCAATTTTCTTAAATTAGCAGTCTAATGTGTTCTAAAGAGCAGCTCCACTCAGATCGCTTCTTAAGGGTTGCATTTCATCACAGTATAAATGGGCAAATCCATCACTTCCCTCTGCTCAGTGCTCTTAAAGCGAGATTGAAGGGAAAATTAGAAGCTGTTCATTTGGGCTTGCGGGCTCAGAAGCGTCGCACTGCTTTGTTTTGTACTCTACCGTGTCCTGTTGAAAGGGGTCAACAAGTGCCGGTGAGTATCCGCTAACTTCTAGATTCTTCCTTTCAAATACCTTTTTGGCTAATTTTCCTTTGCCGGGGATGGGAGTTGGGGAGTATCTCCCACAAGATCTATGCTATAATGCATCTTTCAGAATCTGGGAAATTTCAGACAGCTTTTTAAGCTTCTTCCAGTGACTGATTCGCAGAAGGGAAGAGTTATTTTCAGCCTAGATGCCGGTGGCTGTTCTGTGTATTAATTATAACAGGAGAATGTCTAACATATGCTAAGCTAAAATGGCCTTTCCCTAAACTCCCCCATTCCCTGCCACTCTTAGGCCAGCATTAGGGTGAGAACTGGTGCCCCCACAAAAATTTATAGACAACTTTTCTATATGTTAAATTTTTAATCATTTCATATTCTATTCTTTTGTAGCTACCAATCAAACTAAGATTTGGGATTATAAAAATAAACTATGAAGACATAAATCTTTTTTTTTTTTTAATGACTATGACACTTCTCTGCATAAGAGATAGGGGGCTGGGGAATAGCCCTGCATGATGTATACATGTGGATTTGATGATTTTCTGCCAAAGTTTTACACGGGAAACTGGTAATTTTCTTTCTTCGCAGGGGAGGGTGCAGAGGCTGAGGCTGGCGTCACCTTCCGTTGCTAAGGTAACGTGCTCTGGCCATTTTATCTGATAAAGGAAGTCCAGTGGACTGTATGCATTATTCATCACTGTTCTAATCAAACAATCAAAATCGTTTACTTTCACCGGGAATATTTAGCAAGATCAAAGACACTACTGGCTGGAACGACTCTTGTTTTACCGCTGACAGATAGCCCTTGATTTTTATTTTTTGCAGTAAGTATATTTGCTATTGAGGTACCTTTGAGTATTTTTAAAAGTTTTGTCTTACCGGACTTGGTTTCTTAAATTAAAATACATACTGTTAGAAAGAGAAACCAATTGGATTAGCCTTCTAAGCTTGGTTTTAATGAATTTGTCTTGTTAATTCTTTCCAAATAAATATTCTGCAGAAATAGAAATAATTCATTTGTGCAAGTAACAGGGAAAGGTTACATAGGCTTGAAAAAAGAATCCAACAAGCTGAATGTTTTCTGGGGAAGTATATTAGCTTTGTGACAGGCTAGTGTATGATAATATCATAGGGATCATTGTAATGTTGCAATCATTGTTGCTGCTCTACCAACCACAATTATTTCTCAAAACCAGCCCCTGCCAGGCAGGTGACGATCCTCTAGCACTCTATAAAATGTGCTGAAGGGAATCGCTGGAAAGGAAGGAATTCAAAGCATTTGTACAGCAAATATGTCAGCGAGTGTCATAAACGCAAGGCATCTATGAGTGGAGGCTCAGATTCCCAGGCGATTTTCCCTGCTCCAGGGGAATCCGAAAGTCGCAGGATCAGCTGAGGATCAGCACTCACAACGGCGGACACTTAATCATGCTATTTATCAAATAGACCTTTATAAAACGGATAGCATGTGAATTTAACAATACATGTTCCAGCGAATATAAAGCAAGGAAAGGCTGGTATGTTATCTCTCTTTAGATCAGATCATCTGTTTTTCCAGGGTAGCATATATTACTTTTAATGAATGTTGGCTAAATGCTGCATTTTCTCATATGGTAGGAAAGCTATGCTGAGGGGTGGCTTTAGAATTGGAAATGTCAATCAAGTAGTAGAATATTATAATGGGATATTCTTCTTCAATCATTTTAAAGTACATCTATATATACACTTTATACTTGACATCTAAAACGTTGCGGATTTTTTTCCTCTGTATAGGTGTTCCAGTAAACATTTTCTCTCAAAACTCTGTGTTTGGAACCTCAAGGATGGATTACCCCAAAATGGATTATTTTCTGGATGTGGAGTCTGCTCATAGACTCTTGGATGTTGAGTCAGCTCAAAGATTCTTCTACAGTCAAGGAGCTCAAGGTAATAAAACAAGAAAAAGAAACTCCTCTTATCTGCACGTCGGTTTTATATGAACAGCCGTGTAGGCTGTAGCTGTTAAAGCTTTGCTCTGAAAGTTTAATAACCGGTATTTCTAAATTGATAACCTCTACCAAACTGCTGCTGGAATTGAGGCAGGCATATAATAGAATAAATAAATCCACACTTCTTGGATGTGGTTAAAAAAATACCCAACTTTTGGTGCAAGTGCCACTCAGAAAGCTATGTTAGAAATGATTTCCTACCGCCTTGTGTCCAACACTTATGTCCAAAAAGAATCAGGAATGCTCTTCCCCTTGGAGATTTTCCAGTTTGCAGCCACTGCACCTGAAATCTTAGGGCATCATGACCTAGTGGACTGGAATCCAGCAGGATTAGGGCTTCTGAGAGAAGCGCTGAGCTTCTCTATAGCTGCCTTCTCTATTTTAGCTGAATTCAGTTACTGCTTCAGATAATTACTAGTGTATATTCAGGGAGCAAGCCTGTTGTGAATTGTGGCTAATGTGTCTGTTTTTATTACATGTTTCAAGATGGTCAATTAGGTTCCAGTTTTCTTGCCCTTCTGTTGGGGAATTTAGAATGTTTTTCCACCATATTAAAGAAAGAAGCTGGAGTGTTATATGGGATCTCGTGACAAGGAGATTTTTTTTTACACATATTTTCTGTTTTCCATGAAATGTTTAAGGTGTTCAGTCAAAGCAACCTGATAATGGGCATGTCCCAAATGATGCAGGTGATGCATTGAGAAGGAGGACAATGTCCCTATTTTAAAATAGAAAAGCAGTTGAATTCTTAGAAGTCACAAAGCAGAGCTGAGAAAAAAAATGCAGTCAGTTTTTATAATTCTGGCATCTTTCACTTTAGATGGTGATGGGAACTTCACACAGGCCACCGATAATATCCTGTCTGGGCTTTCCCAAGTGGTCCTCTGAATTGCTTTTACCTCCCTTTTAAGCCAATTTATCGTGATAACCTCAGGGGTCTTGCAAGCCATCTCCTTCTCTGTTTCCATTTCCCAGAGCATGACCCAGTCTTCTTAAAGTCAAGATGGGTTAGAAATGATCTGGTTGATTTGCTGAGGTCATCATCAGCAGACCTGAAATTAGCAAAAGTGATATAATAACAAACTCTCCTCAACCTTCTGGGTGTACGAAGTCAACATGGCTGTTCTCAGCCACTTAAAGAGACATAAAAATGTGAGTGAAGAAGGAAAGGAGTGAGAGACTGGCCAGGATCTCCAACCTCTTCTGTTTTTGCAAGTAAGAAGATGCTGGAAGTAGATGTAGAATGGAGGCTGGAAGAGGGTGAGAGATGAGGTTAGGCTCAATCCCTTCTCCAGTCTCAAGGTCACACATTGCTACATCATTGGTCCATTCGACTGGAATGAGACAATAATGCTCTGTGGCAGGGTCATCCCGCTGAACCGCATAGCTGTTGGCAAAACAGAAAGGGGGGCAGCGGTTAATTATAGAGAATAAAGATGCCCACTTTGTCTTGCTGTGGGGATGGTTTAAGACTTTAAGAAGACCGTGGGCTCCAAGCTCTTACGGAAGGAAAGCAGGCAGGATGTGGGAGGCTCGGAGGACTCAAGGCAGCCTTCTGGTTGTCAGCAGATGGAGCTGGGGGTGGAGTGGTCAGAATTGTCACCATCAGTGACTGTGGTTTAGACACCGGAGCTGGAAGGACTAGAAAATGCATGGGAGGTGGCAGCATAAGCTACTGTTGCTCCCTGGAGTCACGTTCATATTAGAGTAATCAGATGATGTTTCAATCAAGGATTCCTGGATTTGCAGGAAGGGCAAGGGTTCCCCCACACATTGTCTAGGTCAGTGTTTCAAAACCCCCAGTCTTCCTGAATCGGACATCCTGGTGTAAGGCCTGTAAATTTGCATTTTAAGCAAGAGCCCCAGGGATGACTACCTAGCCAGTTCATCAGTCTAGTGACAGCATTTACGAACCAGCACACCTAATCCCATTTTCTCTTCTTCCACCTCAGAACAGGAACATTGTCCTCAACATTAGAGGCAGGATGATATAGTGGTTGCAGTCTCCTCTGTAAAATGGAAACAGTAATAGTTCCTAATTCATAGGTTGTTAAGAGAATTAATGAGGTAAGATTTTAAAGTGCTTAAAACAGTGTCTGCCACATAAGAAATGCTACACACGAGCAAATCAATAAAGTAAAAATCCCGGGCAAAAGGCCATCCTCTGCTATTTAAAACTTCATAATGGGCCGGGCACAGTGGCTCACACCTGTAATCCCAGCACTTTGGGAGGCTGAGGTGGGTGGATCACCGGAGGTCAGGAGTTCAAGACCAGCCTAACCAACATGGTGAAACCTCCATCTCTACTAAAAATACAAAAATTAGCCAGGCGCAGTGGCACGCCTGTAATCCCAGCTACTCGGGAGGCTGAGGTAGGAGAATCGCTTGAACCCAGGAGGCAGAGGTTGCGGTGAGTGGGGGTTACACTACTGCACTCCAGCTGGGAGACAGAGTAAGACTCTGTCAACAAAACAAACAACAAACAGAACACTTCACAATGAAGCCACTGCCTTGCAAACAAGAAATGTGGTCTGATAAAAGTTAAACCTATTTCTAGCAATAAAAAAATAGAAATTTTAAATACATTTAAAAATGCAGTGATTCATTTCTTGTCTTGTCAAAACCCAACTCAGGGCAAAACTGAAAAATAGCTCATCCTGCTGCTTCCCATCTGTCTTGTCCTTCATTTCATTTTAAAATGAGAGCCCCTCTCCCTCCAACACCTTCCCTAGATCCCCAGCACACAGGACCTACTACCTTGGGAGGCTCCTTTCTCAAGTTCTGCTTTTACCATTCCTTGGGGCTTGTCACTGCCTTGCATGGGTTCCTCCACTGTAGCTTCCCTCCCCTTTGCACAGACTCCACAGTCTGTCCTGGACAACCAGCACCCCTTAGACCTTAGACCTAATAAAGGAACAGTGGATGGGTGAAGGCCTGAGTACCATGGCCTGCACCCTTCCCATCCAAACCAGAGGCATACATTGGCCTCACTCGAGCTTGTATCTAACCAATGGCAAGGCCCCGAGGACCAGTAAAGGAGGGCAAGTTGGTGGCCAGCTCTTGAGAAACACATTTGAGACAATTAGGGTCTCATGCTGTTGCTGAATCACTCCACATGGCAGTTCTCCATTCAGCCAATCCAGCCAGTGCAGAGGATATTAGTAAGGCCAAGTAGCCCCATTTTGATAACTTGTTCTAAAAAGAAGGCCCAGTTGAAAGTACAGTATGGGATTAAGTATCTAAAACTTGGGTGACCTAAGGCTTGGTTGGCTAAACTGTTGTGTGATTATTGCGTTTTTGAGTGGTCTATTCTCACTGTCATGCAAATATTTCTGTTGACTGATCAAGCGTTTTTACAGATGTAAATGTTTTTAAAGGGGAAAGCAAGAAAACCTGAGTTCCTCTCTCTCATTTCCCACATGACAGCCTCATATCAATTTATTTAGAAATTCATAAAGTTCCAGGAAGATAACACCTTCCGTATTAGTCATGTGCAAAATATTTATCCAAAGCAACAATGCCAGAATTTTGCTTTTAATCCCCACAGGGTTGGTTTTTCAGATTTTTCTTGGAAAGTGACAATAGCCTTTCCTTGAATAGAGGATGTTTTAGCTAGTTAAAGCAAGAGGAATCCAGGAGGGTGAGAAGAAAAAGAAGGAAAAAGGCAATTTATCATGAGACAAGTTCTTTTGGAAGTCCCCGAGGTTTTCAAAGGTGCCTGGTCTATTCTTCTGAATAAAGAACCTGTTATCTTCTCCCACCTCCATTTTCCCTTGGTTTGACCTCAAGATGGGGGAGATCTGCTGCCTCTTTCATGATTCTGCTTTAGAAGGTATGCTGTGTTGCAGAGAGCAGAAAATGTACAGGGCCATCCTGTTTGCCTCCTGTCAGTGAAGGAGGCTCTCTTGACTAACCAGTGAGTCGTTTGCCAATGGTAAATCCTAACACGAAGGGAGTTCTGCAGAAGTCCCCTTTAACTGAAAAGGAGAACTCCAGAGGTTAGAGATGCACATGGCTTCAAATATCAACATGTCTTGGCATCACATAATTTGAGCTCATCCGTGTTTCGCGTTTCTGACAATGCTACTCCACACACTCAACTTCAGACTCTGTAATTTTGTAGTGAACAATTGAACTGGAAGAGAAGACATATTATAAAATCACAAAATTAACATCATGAGATTTTTAGGTTAAAATGGACATTATAGGCTAGGAACTCTCTTAGCTCTCTTCCTAAACCAAGAGAAAAAGACCCTGGGAAGGCCAGCCCCAGGCTCCAGTGCTATATTTTCAACTAGCCCATGGGTTTTTATGATGAATACTGGAGCTTGAGAACCACCGTTACGGATCATCAGTCACTTGCTACCCAGAGTGTGGTCCCAGACTGACAGCACCAGCTTCATTCATCTGGGGCTTGTTAGGCCTGTAGAATCTCAGGCCCCACCCCAGACCTAGAGAATCAGATTCTGCGTTTTAACAAAATCTCCAGGTAATTTATGTTAAAGTTTGAGAAGCAGCAATTGAATTCAGGGCACATTACGAACACCACCTGGAATCCTTGTTTTGGTCTTTTTTCTTTTTTTGTTTTGTTTGAGAGAGGGGTCTGGCTCTGTCATCTCAGGCTAAAGTACAGCGGCAGGATCATAGCTCACTGCAGCCTCAAACTCCTGGGCTCAAGCAATCCTCCAGCCTCGTTCTCCCAAGTACGTTTAGGCACATACCACCATGCCTGGCTAATTTCTTAAGTTTTTGTACAGACAGAATCTTGCAATGCTTCCCAGGCTGGTCTTAAACTCCTGGCCTCAAGCAGTCCTCTTACCTCAGCCTCCCAAAGTGCTGGGATTATAGGCCACATGTGGGAGCTTTCACAACCTAAATGCTAGAGTCTACTATGGACCAATTAAATCTGAATCTCCGGGGATAAGCCCCACACATGGGAATCTTTTAAATTGCCCACGAGATTCAAATGTGGAGTCAGGGCTGAGAGCTACTGACCTTTGTTTCATAGTAAAGGTTTTAGCATCATGCAGCTATTCTTACCTGAATAACTTTTTCTATCTAGGTCTTCCCTTTTAAATGAATTCCAACCACGGGGAAGATGCAAATGGACTTTTAAAAAGGACTATGGGCTGGCGCGGTGGCTCATGCCTGTAATCTCAGCACTTTGGGAGGCCGAGGCGGGCAGATCACCTGAGGTCAGGAGTTCGAGACCAGTCTGGCCAACATGGTGAAACCCAACCCTACTAAAAATACAAAAGTTAGCTGGGCGTGCTAGTGGGCACCTGTAATCCCAGCTACTCGGGAGACTGAGGCAGGAGAATCACTTGAACCCAGGAGGCAGAGATTGCAGTGAACCGAGATGGCGCTACTGCACTTCAGCCTGAGTGACAGAGTGAGATTCCATCTCAATAAATAAATAAATAAATATAAAAATAAATATAAAAATAAAAAGGACTATGTATCAAGGGCTGCCCCTTGTATATTCATTGTATCTGTTAATCCTCAAAGGAACTTGGGGAAGCGGGAATCCTATGCTCATGTTGCAGACTAGAAAACTGAAGATTGATCAGGTGAAGTATCTTGAAAGGGCTGTACATTTAGACAGCAGCAGAGTCAGGATTTTCATTTAAACATATCCGACTCCAAAGCCCACGCTATTTTAAGTTATCTCATGCTGCTTGCCAGGCAGAGGCAGCCTCTCATCTAGTTAGCAGATCAGTGAAGGTAACTTCCCTGACCAAACCACACTTCCAGGGATGGTCGACCTGTAGTTCAGAGTCATTCCGCCGGGACCTTAAATCACACAGCTTAAAACAAGACACCAGAGAGAGAACCAGATCTCATTTTACCACATCCATGCCCTGTCCACTGCGTGAGGTTTCTTTTCTCAAAAACCATCAATATCCTTGGACATTTA
Source organism: Macaca nemestrina (assembly GCF_043159975.1). Taxonomy (NCBI): domain Eukaryota; kingdom Metazoa; phylum Chordata; class Mammalia; order Primates; family Cercopithecidae; genus Macaca; species Macaca nemestrina. Next base: position 171,412,253 of record NC_092129.1, on the reverse strand, counting down.
AATTACCTTCTAAAGGAAAAATACGTTAAAAGGTAGCCAAGTGACAAAAGTCACTAGGCAATCCTAGTGACTCCTGCTAATGATTCCTCCTCTTTTATCATTTAAAATAACACTTGGCATTAGAACCAGGCGCAGTCGTCACTGTTACTTGTCATAATGCACCTTTTCTGTCATCTACATTGTCTTGTTCAACAAAGGGAAATGCCAGTTTTGACAACTGATGAATGCCACAGTGAGCAGCTAAGAGTCTCTTTAAGTTGTTTTTAAAAATAAAGAGGAATTCATCCAAATCCCCTCTCTCCCCTCACACCTCCACCCACCTCCACTCTTTGCCCACTCTGTGAAATCGGTCAGAACAGCTGACTTTTGAACCTTTAGTTTTGAGTTAAATATACTCTAAACCTGACTCTAAACCTCTGGGACTTCTAAACATGGCCCCAAGAGACAAAGACATTTGGTAGCACTCCATTAGGTCAAAATCAGGAACAGTAGTAACAAACACAGAATGCGCTCTTACTATTTCCTTTGCTGTGCTTACAGGGAGACCCAGGCCCATTGTCACCTCCCCTGTAAAGCTTTGCTTGACTTGCCCAGGCCTTCCTTCCATTGTCTATACTACAGCTGTTCACACCTACACTACAGCCACTGTCATCATCTATGATTCTGCCTCCACCACCTGCTAGATGCATGAGCTCATATAAATGGCTTTACTTCTTTAAACCTCAGATTCCTCATCAAAATAGATATAATGCTAGCTCCGAATCCATAGGAGATTTTGGGAATTAAGTGAAGTATGCCTATAAAGTGTTTAGTGCCTTGTCTATTGTTATTGATTAGTTATTGATACTCTTGTTTTATGATAACTTAAGCATCTGTGACTTACCTCAATCACAGTGATCTCCTTAAATAGCATCTTCTCGGTGCTTAGTATCATCCTTCTTATACAGTAGAGGCATTAACATTTATTAAATGTCTCTATTGAACTGATGGGGTAAGAACACTTAAATCTGCACTATAAAAATAATTTTTAAAAAAATTATTATGTTTTTAACATTTTTATGGGTACATAGTATAAAGATACATTTTGGACTGCAGGAAAGAGTGTGATGATTCAAGTTTGAGAAAATAGAATCTCCTAAGACTTTTAAAGAATTAAAATCTTTAGTTGAAAATGGAGCCTGCATAAGACTGAAGGTAAGGACATGCAAAAATAGTATTCAAATACATCGAGATATAGGTAATGGAAGCAAGTCATCAACTCTGCTGCAACTCGTATAAGACAGAACAAAAAAGAATATACAGCAGGGGAATTTAGGTCTATTTTTGAAAAAATCAATCCTTTAAAACAGATTTCCAGGGATCCCTGAGTAGTATTCTTCTGAAAAGGGCTTTTTGATGTAGAATAGTCTTGGATGATAGAGTTTTCATTTTGCCTAAAAGCAGAGTTATGGAATAGGCAAACGCCCAACTTTTACTGCGGTGAGCTTAATTGAGTTCAGTTCAAAAGCTGCTCTGAACATGTCCAGAAAGCCAGCTCTGAGCTGCACCTTGAGATCACCTTTTCCCTTCCTTCTTAGATGTTTACTTCTTAGTCTAGTTTTTATGCTTTTTGGCTGATTAATCCTCAAACTAGTTACCATCCCACTCAGCTTCTAACCAGACTCGAAGGAAGGCGGGTGTAGACACCCATCTAAACCACACACTGGAAACACACACCTTGAGAACCACTCACTGGAAGCCTGGCCATGGTGTTTTAGGAGCCTTGCATAGTGGAAGTTGGGTTGTCTTCTTCCTCCATGCCTGTCTCCTGAGCCCTTCACGTCATGACCTTACGTATGGCTCATATCTGAACCTACAGGTCTGATCCGCTTCAGAAGGGCAGAGGCAGGATCAGTGCTTGTGAGCCAACCCAATCCCCATCTGGATATGATTAGTCAACTAGGTTATAACTTCTTCCATTCTCCCTTCTAATGTCCTCCCACCTGCCCCTCAGAGTCCTGCTAGGCAATATCCTATATTTTTGTTGGTTTGCTATCCAGATAGTTGATATATAATCATACTGTTTTCCAGACCCTTGTCTCTGAGAAGTGCTTCAGATGAGAACTTATTTTTTATTGTTTCCAGTCGTGGTGCTTGAGCCATCACCCTCAACAAATACTTGTTGTTTTATTTTATTTTTTTATTTTATTGTTGTTGTTGTTGTTTCTCCATCACTCTAGTCAGGAAGCAGTATATGGCACTTCACTCACAGCTGACAAACTAACTACCAAGCCTACCGTCCTAACTGCCCACTCATTCCATTTCAGACCTCTAATTGCTGACACCCAGGCTTTCCAAACCTATGTTTGATACAGGGAACATAATGTGTGAAAAAGACAGTGAAGGAAGATCAAGAGAAAAAACATCGTGGAGCTAGGCAGCCTGCCAACTCTATAGATACATAGATGACCATTGAATCCAACCCTCCTGTTCTGGAGTGTGTCCTGGGAACAGGATGATTCTCTGCACACAAAGTCCTATTCTTGGTGCCCACAATGTAACTGCACACAGCCTTTCGATGCTCTTAGTGCCTTTGCCCCCAGCAAGGATCTGCTTTGCCACGTATTGTGATTCAGGACTCATACATAAAGTAGGGCATGGGGATGAGAGGAAGGGGGAGAGAAAATGAGAGAATGAGAGCCAGAAAGGAAGAAAATGATGTGAAAATACAATGAACTAATTTCAATCAATTAATCATTCCTGCTCTCTCATACCACACATGACAGGCAGCCCACACTCACCCAGTGCCAGCCATGACCCAATTAGCATAAACAATTCACCAGGTGCTGGGGAAATTATTCTCACTCCTCATTTGCCCAAACAAATCTGTTTTTTTCAAAAATGTTGGTACCACCCTTTGTGCCTGTGGCAGCAAGGATAGGGAGCCTACCACTTCAAAATCAGCCCATGCCAACATCATTTTTAATATTTTTAAGAATTTCTCAGTAAGCAGTTAGACACACACACTTATGCAAAACCATGGAATGAATATTTGTGTTAAATTGGACTTCTGAAATACTAGGACTGAACAGAATTATCTTCAAGATCTATATATCCTTGTTCAATCATAAAAGCAAAGCAAGGGGAATGTTAATGCCTTTGACCAAAAGGGAAAAGAAAGGAGAGGGCCAGGTACAGTGGCTCACACCTGTAATTCCAGCACTTTAGGAGGCCGAGGCTGGTGGATGGCTTGAGGCCAAGAGCTAGAGATTATTACCCTGGGCAAAATAACAAGATGCCATCTCTACAAAATACATTTATTTTTTAAATACATTTATATTTTAAAATTTAGCCAGGCATAGTAGTGCATACCTGTAGTCCCAGCTACTCAGGAGGCTGAGGCAGGTGGATCGCTTGAACCCTGGACTTCCAGGTCGTAGCAAGCTGTGATCACGCCACTGCATCAGCCTGGGCAATGGAGCGAGATTCTGTCTTTAAAAACACGAAGAAGAATAAAATCAACCCTACACAACTATTTAAATTTTTTGTATTTACTTTTAATTCCTTTTACATACCTTTGGAATTTTACAAAGTTATATTTATGGCACATACAAAACTGGGGGTACGAATAAAATAGTTTCCCATATCTGCTTAAGAATATCATAGTGTTTAGGACTTAAATTTTAGAATTGCACAGCTCTGAGTTCAAAGGATGATTTTCACTTCCTAGCTTGTGGCTTTAGGCAAGTTATTTAATCTCTCTCTGCCTCACCTTTCCCTCTTGAATGCAAATGGCAGTAATAAGAATTCTTAACCCAACAGCTTATTTTGAGGATTAAATGAACCACAGTTTCACAAACTATGGTACGATATATAATTTTCAGATAATACGTAAACTCTTTCATAATAATCATGTATTTATTTTATGGGGTTTTAGAAAACCATAAATAGAAAAACTAATTAAAATATAAGAATATATAGCCAGCACTGCACACTTACAGACCACTGCTTAGAGTAAGCAGTACAAGAAAAGGAAAAAGTAGGCTGATTAAGTCCATTTAAGGAATAATATTAAGTAAATAATAGGCTACATGGCACTTAGCTACGGCAAAATACACAAAACGTCATATAGGAATGACTGAAATTTAGAAACAGACAAATGTAAAGCACCAAGCAAGACGTCAAGCACCTGATACATGTTTAATACATGTCAGCCCTTATGTTAATTATGCTTTAATGTTGTCAAGCCCCAGAGGAAACAGGCAGGACTTCTGCTTCCCAAGAAAGACCCCCACCCAGCCCATCACTTCTTTTCTCTGATGCCGTTTATTTCCGATTCAAATTTCTAAGCCCTTTGGAGACATGAAACAGCCTTAAAACTCAAGAACAAGAACAAGCAGCACAACTTTGATTTTAAAATAAAATTACTAACAAATTCCAAAAGTATTCTCTGTATCGTTCTGCCTCCGGGTAACATTAGCTAAACTGTATTGATTTCCTCTGACATCAGAGCAAACTCTATAGTTTATCACAGATGCAGCTTTGTTTCTAAGTTGGCTTCAAGGTGAAATGACAATTCACTTGCATTTGAGGGAGGGTAAAAAAGAACGCTCTGGGCGGTGTGAAGTGGCCTGTGATAAGGCATGAACAGGCGTTGGGAAGAGGGTGATGGTGATCCATCAGGAGAACTGCACATGCTAGACTCTGCCTAGGCTGACAGGTTATATTGTAGAGATGGAGAATGGCAAAAGAGAAGACTAGAACAGCAGGCCGGGGGTCATGGCACGTGAGGCTGTACCATGCCAGACCAAGGAATCCCAAAGCTGATACTGAATCCATTAAAGCAGCGAATACAGAGGAGATGTTATCAGGTCTGCTTTTATAGAGATCATTAATATAGAGGACAGACTGGGGAGGAAGACCAGAGGCAAGGAGAGGCATCAGGAGGCTATTGCAATGATTCAAACAAGAAGAAAGCCTAAAGAGGGAACTGACTGGGAGAATTCAAAAGGGGAGAGGATTCTAGAAATATTAAGAAGATTCTTTTCCTGATTATATGGTGACAAGGTAGGCAGACAGAAAGTGAAAGAGAGGTTCTTTGAATGCTCCCACATGTTATCTTTGGGCCTGCTCGGTGAATGAGACAGCCCTTCCCTGATGGGACAGTACAGGAAGATGACCAAGATGAAGGCAGGAAAAAGAAATTCTATTTAAAGCATATTGAGTTTGGAGATCCTATGGAATAGCCAATCCTTGATTACCAGTATGGAATAAGTTCCACGGATCTAAAGCTTGGTATGGAGACCTTGGAAAACCATCCAAAATATTCTATATTCCTCGGTAATGCCTAAAATAATTTCTCTAATATGTTTGACATTGGTCTCTGAATATGTGGTTCTACTGGGCCTTTAATTTTCCTTTCACATTATTTAGAAGATTGGGAGATTGTTTAAACAACATATTTTCTAAATGAAAAGTTTTTTCTATAAATACAAAATTTTCTTTCTAGCACCAGTACTTACAATTAATACTCTATTTGAAATATTGACATGAGTCAAATGTTTGAAGTCACTAAGATTATTGCAAATTCTGGTTTGTATTTTTATAATAAGCAAAATTCTCAGTTAACACTTAAAAGGTCATTTTTTTAAAAAAACGTGTTTTTTAAGAAAAAATTCAATGCAGCTCGATCACTGTATAGAACTATAGCTTGTTCCAAAATGCTGCAAAGGAAGAGGAAAAAGGGGATTTAGCTGGAGTTGGTTAAAAATAGACCTTCCTTTTAAAAAACATTTATTTGAAGTTCAGGGATACATGTGCAATGTGCAGGTCTGTTACATAGGTAAACTTGTGTCATGAGGGTTTGTTGTACAGATTATTTCATTACCAAGGTATTAAGCCTACTACTCACTTGTTATTTTTTCTGACCCTCTCCCTCCTCCCACCCTCCAGCCTCCAATAGGCCCCAGTGAGTGTTGTTCCCCTTTATGTGTCCATGTGTTCTCATCATTTAGCTCCCACTTATAAGTGAGAACATGTGGTATTTGTCACTGCATTAGTTTGGTAAGGATAATGGCCTCTAGCTCTATCTATGTCGCTGCAAGGGACATGATCTTGTTCTTTCTTATGGCTGTGGTACATATACACCATGGAATACTATGCAGAATATTACCTTTTTATTTATTTATTTTTGAGATGGAGTTTTGCTGTGTTGCCCAGGCTGGAGTGCAGTGGCATGATATTGGCTCACTGCAACCTCTGCCTCCCGGGTTCAAGCAATTCTCCTGCCTCAGCCTCCCAAGTAGCTGGGATTACAGGTGCCAACCACCATGCCTGGCTAATTTTTGTATTTTTAGTAGAGATGGAGTTTCACCATGTTGGCCAGGCTGGTCTTGAACTCCTGACCTCGTGATCCACCCTCCTTGGTCTGCCAAAGTGCTGGGATTACAGGTGTGAGCCACCATGCCCGGCCATATTACCTTTTTAAAACCCACGCAGGCATATATTGTTTCATTTAGTTGATTATGCACTGTTTGACTAAATTTGATAGGTGACCGGCAGAGAAGAAACTACTTGGCTTAGCCCAATTGATTTCTTGTCTCTGAAAAGCAAGACCACATTCCAAACATCATACTGCAAGAGCTATTTTTACATTAGCCTCATATCTGATGCTAGCTTAATAGTCTGGATATGTACACTGAAATTGCAAAAGGAAAGGAGAGTAAGCAGACTCAGACTATGTGCCAAGGGCTTTGTATTTATTATCTCATTTTATCTATAAAAAGGAAAATTATTGGGCACATGATGTTGACCCCATTTTACAGATGAAGTAATCTATGTTTCTAATAATCAGGTGACTTCCCAAGGTCACAGCTGTTAGTAATGGAGCCAGAATTATAATCTTCAGCTTTTGGATTCTTCCCACTGCAACTGGTGGTCCTATGTTATGTTGGAGACCATGGAAATACTAGCAAAGACATCCATGTACGGGCAGGTGGGGATGGACAGATGTTCATGTGTCACCACACACTCAAAAGTAGAATGTCTCAATGTTGTGCGATACAAATGTGGCAATGGAGCCATTTTATGTCATTATACTCAGGTTCAACTTCTTAAAGGAAAGTTTTACCTTTTTTTTTTTTGGAGTGGGGGGAAACTATCAAAATGGAATGGTGGGGCCTCTGGCCCTTAAACTGAGTTGCAGAATATGTGATTTGCCTGCAATTCCTGGGAGGTGGGGGAGGAGGGCAACCGGCCCAAGTCTCCATGGGAGTTTCTTATGATACACGTAACTTGTTTTTCCCTTTCACTACCAAAGCGACATATAGTTATTATAGAAAATTAAAAAAAAAATAGGCAAACAACAAAACAAAACTCAACTAGCCCCATCATCTAAAAACAGGTATTCTTTACAACCTGGTGAATATTCTTATATTCTTTTTATACACATGGAAGCACACAGATTTTTTTGGTGTTATTTTTATTATTTATTTATTATTATTATTATCTATTTTCATTTCTTCTGAAAAATGGGATACATGTGTAGAACGTGCAGGTTTGTTACATAGGTAAATGTGTGTCATGGTGGTTTGCTGCACCTATTGACCCATTCTCTAAGTTCCCTCCCCTCACCCTTCACCCCAAAATAGGCCCTGGTATGTGATGTTCCCCTCCCTGTGTCCATGTGTTCTCATTGTTCAACTCCCACTTGTGAGTGAGAACATGTGGTGTTTGGGTTTCTGTTCCTGTGTCAGTTTGCTGAGGATGATGGCTTCCAGCTTCATCCATGTCCCGACAAAGGACATGATCTCATTCCTTTTTATGGTTGCATAGTATTCCATGGCACACACAGATTTTTTTTAAACTAAGTAAAGCTCCTCAGATTTATTGCTTTTAATTTTTCTGTGTCTTAATTTAAACAATAAAATAATTCCTTTTACCTTGAAGTAGTTCATTCTAACTGAATTATGAAATAATCAGACATAGTTTGGGCTATGATGGAAAGGGCAACCATGCTTTGTTTTTCCCCAAAGGGTGACTTTGCCAGCTGGGTTGATGTCCCTGGATCTGTTCTGCCATTATTTACTAGACAGAGGCTCTGACTAATACCCTGTGATCTAATCACTGTCATCAGCCCATCTGTAGACACAACAGAATGCAAATAAAATATCTGTGTAACCTATATTGGGTTGTTCTTCCCTCTTAGACTCATACATTTAGAAATGTTTATGTTTTTTCCCCTCTACAAGCACAATATGTCTTCTCCTCATCATAGATAGATGCATTTTATTATGCATCATGAGAAAATGCCAAATATTTGTAATGTTTCATTTAGTGGTATAATTACTACAGTAGTAGAACATCAGAGCTGGAAGGGACTTAATTTAATTAGCTCATTTTACAGGTGGTAAAACTGAGGCTTAGGGAAGACAGGAAAAGCAAACACTGTTTATTAAATACCTAACATATAACAGAATCTATGCATATTTGTTTCATTTGAAACTATAAACCTATGAGTTAGATATTATTGCCCCCAATTTATAAGAAATTAAACCTCAGAATGATCAAAAACTGACCGAATACCACACAACTATGAAGAGGTCAAGCCAGGATTCAAACATGAGTCTTTCTGGCTTCACAGCTTTCCCCTACAACATCCTGCCTTTCTGGAGAGAAATAGCTTAGCTAAACCAGATGGAGGTAGATGGTAGCAGAGCAGGAGCCAGAACCCAGTTTCTCAATGTCTCATCCGTGCCCATATCTCTGCATCCTGTTGTCTTCTTGTATATGGGGCTCAAATGGGATTAAAGCCCCTGAAGTTATTTTGCAAGTAACCAAGCCCAGAAGTTTGCCACGCAAAGATATATCCTATTATATATCACTGGTGTGTACACTGAATATGAATTAGAAATACTAGAACCTTTAGATTTCAAATGACGTCATTAATTACAGCAACTATATTGAAAATCAGTCACATGGAAGATATAAAATCAAAATATATGAGTCTTAATGTTACTTGTACTATCAAATAAGATTGGAAAAGTGACTTATATATCTAAAGAAGGAATGCTCAACATTTAAATAATAGAAATCTGCTTGAGTCTCTGCCCAACTCAGTTCAACATACAAAGCCTGAAGCACATTTTCTTTTTCTGCATCTAGCATGATTTAGCAGCCAGCCCCCAGCCCCTCTGCACAGTGTCTACTTTAAGAAACTGGGAGGAAAGGAAGCAACGAACATTTGTTTCCCGCCTACCATTTGTCAGGCTCTATGTTAGGTGTTTTGCATTTATTATATAATGTTTTATCCTCCCAAGGCCCAGTGAGAGAGTTTATTTTATTTTGAGTTTACATATAAGGAAACCAAAGCTTGGAGAGCTCACTAACTTTTTTACAAGGTCTAATAAGCTTGGGAATTATGCCAAGGTTTAATTTCTCAGCCACAGCCTTGCTTGGAGCTGGCTAGTAATAATAGTCTTAACACAATAAATGTTTATCAGGAATTTCCTTTGCCAAAGATTATGTAAATTATATGTCTGAATCCTTGTAATGGCCCCAAGTTGTAGGTACTATGTTAGTCCCATCTTATAGATGTATAGAGGTAAGCGACCTGCATGAAATCATGCAACTATTAAGTATGACATTTGGATACAAACTCAGGAGGGATAACCTCAAAGATTGTGCTGTTAGCCATTACTTCCTATTGTCTGGAAGAAAAATAATATCCATATTATTTTGTTAATATATTCAAAGTGAAAATTATAATCTGCCACAAGGTGAGCAGAGACAAAGGAAGAGAGGTACTACACTCTCATGGTGGTACTGGAGACGGTAATAAAAACATTCCAGCCATAGAGGATGGGCGGAGTTTAGCTATGTTAAGATGGGGAGAAGGAAAACAAAGGTTTTCCACTGGAAAGATTTGTACTGTCATTTAATTTTTGTTTTCTCTCTTAAAATTTGCTAATAGTTCAATCAAACTGGTTAAGATTTCAGTTTTCTGATAGACATAGCTAGTATTTGGCATTAACAATTGATGCTCTGAGTCCATTGTGAACCCACAGTTATTACTTTTCTATTGCTGCGTATCAAATTACCCCAAAACTTAGTGACTTAAAACAACAAACACACTATCTGACAGTTTCTGTGGGTCAAGAATGAAGGAGAGTCTTAGCTGGGCTGTTCGGGTTTAGGGTCTGAGGTGACAGTCAGGTGGCTGGCTGGGGCTGTAGTTAGCTGAAAAATTTAACTGAGGCTTTCAAGTTAAATAAGTCATGTGGCTTATGCCCATGACATCTAGCAGGAGGGTTTGATGCCTTGTTACACGAGCCTCTCCATAGGCTGCTGGTGTATCTCATCATGTTGCCACTGACCTTCCCCAAAGCAAGATCCCAAAGAGGAAGCAAGGCAGAAGCCACAAGACATTTTATGTTTATGACCTAACCTCAGAAGTGATATACCATCACTTACAGTATATTCTTGTGGTCACAGAGACCAAGCCTAATTCAGTGTAGGAAGAGACTACACAAGGGCATGAGTGCCAAGAGTAGGGGTTCATCAAGGGCCATTTTGGAAGCTGGCTACCGCAATACACATGCTTTTACAGGGGCAGGACAATTTCAAAAGAGGGAACATAGCTCATGCATGTAAACAGTTTTTGTTAATATGTCTCACATCATCAAGTGGTTTCAAATTAGGCACAATATTGCACAATTATGTAGGCTCTCTGGGAAAGAAGTCACCATACCAGTGTTAGGGTAGCTATTGAATGGTCTTGCATTCATCTATATACAGGCAACAAGAAAAGCTAGGTATTCACACTTTAGAGAAGAGTTAGAGCAAAGTCAATATTAGACCCATATTGTTATGGGAAACAGGGCTGGCTTCCATCTCTTTGGGAGCTACGTCCTTCAAGGTATGGCTGCACAAGTTGTGGACTTGACTCTTTCTATAAAGTGAATGATGTATCCCTGAAGCTGTGCAACATTAAAGACCTAAGTTGGGGCCCAGGGGAACACAGTAGAGCTGGAATCCTGAGCTGCAATAGTAGAAACAAGGCAGCCACTTCCTCTCCCCGTGTAGCCCACAGAATCAGCCACATATAAAAGGGAACAAATATCAGAACTTTGTGTGGTGGACAGCTCCTTTAATGACAAGTTTAAGCAGAGAGAACTGAGATGTACCAAAAACATTTCCTCAGATGTTTTGTTTTCTAGCAAAGTATGCATATGCATAGAAAAGAAAAATGTTCCAGGATCTATGTACTAAATTTAGTTGTAATAAAAAGTACAAAAAACTTTTTGGTGTATTTTTGTGAAACCTATTTAAGATTAGCAAGTTATTACTGAAAGTTGGGTTATTATAGTTAATGATATTCATCCCCATCATTTACATTTTGTAGCTTTTCATGAATGATTTTCAATATTGCCACTATAATTAGTGATATTGTACTGGGTTTAATTGTGAGGTGTAAAAGTTCTTATATTTCTAACTCAGATGTGCAAAAATGGTGAAATATACTTCATCTATACAGCCCAGATTCTAAATCTGCCTGACTAGAATATACTAGAATCAATACAAAAATTCAAAGACTGCCAGTAAGTCTAAGATATACTACCCTTAATATCAATACTGTATTTGTCCACAGCCTGTGGGACTATCTGACAATGATAATATTTCAGAGAAACTTCAAAGTAAGGATGGGGCATCATCTCTAACCTTTGGAAACTCTCCTAAATAGAAAAGAATAAACATACGTTTTTTTACAATCACTTTTTAACTTAAAAAAATTTAAAAATCAGAAATTTGCAAAAATGATATAGTACAAAGAATAGATATGTACTCTTTTCTCAGGTTCACCTATTACAAATTGCTTCTTGGTCTTTTGGCTAAGATCAAGTGTAGATTCACCTATTAATAAAGTCTTACTCCATTTGCTCTCGCTTTTCTCTATTGATCTATTTGTCTAGAGAGGAGTGTAAAAGCATGTGTGTGCGTGTATGTGTGTGTACATACACACACATATAATATATACACACATACACACACGTTTATACACTGTGTGTATATATATGTATATATACATCTGTATGTATTCTAGTATAAGCAAGAGCCAGGCTAAGCGTGGTGGCTTACTCCTGTAATCCCGGCACTTTGGGAGGCCGAGGCAGGCTGGTCACTTGAGGTCAGGAGTTGGAGACCAGCCTGGCCAACATGGTGAAACCCCGTCTCTACCAAAAATACAAAGATTAGCCAGATGTCATGGTGTGCGCTTGTAGTACCAGCTACTCAAGTGGGCTGAGGCAGGAGAATCCCCTTGAACCTGGGAAGCGGAAGTTGCAGTGAGTCGAGATCACGCCAATGCACTCCAGCCTGGGCAACAAGAGTGAAACTCTGTCTCAAAAACAAACACAAAAACAAACAAACAAAACCAAGAGCCTTCCCCATCCTCAACTTATTATATTATTTATGATTTTTGAAACCAGTTTTAATCTATCCATTTATTATAAAAACCAATGAGTACCCATACCTAATGGTTTATTATTCACTAGTGGACGTCATTATTTTTGTGTTCAAATTGTTCCAGATTGGACCCATATAAGCCCCTTCAAGTTGACTGCTGCATTCTTGTGACACGTCCTCTGCATTTTGGGGAATGCTGTTTTAACAAGACATAGTAAAGCTTAACTGTCCACAGCAAGAAGCCCACTGTCAACATTCTTTTCTTATGCCTTACATATACTTCCAATTCAGTTATCTGCTGTTCTGTTATTTTTAATGCAGCGCAAAATGCTGGGAGCTGAATCTTTAAAAGATCATCGTTATCACAAATAGATATAATGATAGCCTAAAAATAAGGGTGAGACACACCTTAAAAAAAGACAGAATTTTGAAATAGTGAAATACTGATATGTATAAAGATAGCCCAAGTCATCATTACATTATATTAATTGATTAATTAAATTTCATATTTATTAATAGTGTGTTTTTCTAAGTATTGGTACTTACCTTAATTCTTACCAGTAATTCTCAAACTGATTTCTGCATCTTTATAAGTTGGAAGATTTTTATAAATAAATAAATAAATAAATTATTTATTTATTTATTTATTTATTTATTTATTTATTTTTGAGACAGGGTCTCACTCTGTTGTCCACACTAGAGTGCAGTGGCACAAAAATGGTTCACTGCATACTTAACCTCTTGGCACAAGTGATCCTCCTGTCTCAGCCTCACCAGTAACTTGACGACAGGCACGTACCACCATGCCCAGCTAATGTTTAAATTTTGTAGAGATGGAGTGTTGCAATGTTGCCCAAGCTGGTCTCAAACTCCTGGGCTCAAGCAATCATCCTGCCATAGCCTTCCAAAGTAAATCCAAAGGGATTACAGGCATGGGTCACTTCACCGGGCCTTATTTTTCAATGAAATATAACATGTGTAGAGCAACATGCACAAATATAAAATGTGTGATTTGAACTTTTACAAAAGTTATCACCTTTTCTAAAAATTACAACCATGACCCAAATCCACATACAATTTCCTACATTTCAAAAGATTTCTTTGTGCCCCTTCCAAGACATGTCTCTCATCGACCTTTTATTATGATATTTGAGATTTGCTTATTCTTGAACTTCATGTAAATGGAATCATGTGATATGTAGTCTTTTGGGTCTGGCATCTTTTGTTTGACATCATATCTAAGAGATTCGTCCATGTTGCTGCCTGTAGCAGTAGTTGTTTTTTTTTTTGGGTTTTTTTTGTTTTTGTTTTTTATGTCTGACACTGTATGAAGACATTACAATTATGTTTACACATTTTCTTGTTGATGGATTGTTCCCAGGTTGGGGTCATTATGAATAAATCTGCTGTGGACTTGCTGGTTCATGTCCTGGGTCTAGTATGTTTACCCATGTTTATGTAAACAAAGTCTTCCAAGGTGACCTTTACAAGTTATGTTCCCATCAGCATTGCATGGATGCTCCATTTCCCCCTTATTCTCGCCAATAATGGCATTAAGCGATTTAAAAATTTTAGCCAGATTATAGCTTCATTGAGGCTATAATTTGAATCTAGCTTTAAGTAATGTTGCGGAGTATCTTCTCATACGCTTATTTGAACATTTGAAAATCATTTTTTGTATGAACTGTCTGTTCAAGTTTTTGGTCCATTTAAAAAAAATTGGATATCTTTTTGTTGCTGTTTAAGGGGATCTTTTACATATTCTGGTTATAATTCCTTTGTGACATATGTATTGAAAATATCTTCTCCCAGTCTGTGGCTTGCTTTTCCAATCTCCTAATGGTGTCTTTCTCATTTTTGTTTCTTTATTTCTAAGTGGGCATGTAGTTTATTTTTACCAAGTTGTTGAATATATAAACAGAAAGATGCTTGTAATATTTTCTTATATCCTTTTAATAGTTTTAGAATCCATAGTGATAACTCCTATTTAATTCCTGATATTGATGATTCATATCTTCCTTTTATCTTTACAAGTCTTGCTAGGGCTTAAATAATCATTGTTTTTTTGGAAAAATGATATTTTTGTGTCATTTATTTTTCAACTCCTAAAATTTTTAATTTCCTTGACCTGCTTTTATCTTTATTAACTCCTTCCTCCTGTTTGCGTTAGATTTATTTTTCCTTCTTCTTTTAAGTTTCTAAGATAGAAACTTACCTTATTGATTTGAAATATTTTCTCTTATCTAAATAAACATTTAGTGCAATAATGCCCAAACCAGCACTGTTTATCTCACATACTTTAATATGTTACATTTTTAATAGTGTCTTATGATGAACAGAAGTTCTTTTTTTTTAAATTTATTTATTATTATTATACTTTAAGTTGTAGGGTACATGTGCATAACATGCAGGTTTGTTACATATATATACTTGTGCCATGTTGGTGTGCTGCACCCATCAACTCGTCATTTACATCAGGTATAGCTCCCAATGCAATCCCTCCCCCCTCCCCCCTCCCCATGATAGGCCCTGGTGTGTGATGTTCCCCTTCCTGAGTCCAAGTGATCTCATTGTTCAGTTCCCACCTATGAGTGAGAACATGCGGTGTTTGGTTTTCTGTTCTTGTGATAGTTTGCTAAGAATGATGGTTTCCAGCTGCATCCATGTCCCTACAAAGGACGCAAACTCATCCTTTTTTATGGCTGCATAGTATTCCATGGTGTATAGGTGCCACATTTTCTTAATCCAATCTGTCACTGATGGACATTTGGGTTGATTCCAAGTCTTTGCTATTGTGAATAGTGCTGCAATAAACATACGTGTGCATGTGTCTTTATAGCAGCATAATTTATAATCCTTTGGGTATATACCCAGTAATGGGATGGCTGGGTCATATGGTACATCTAGTTCTAGATCCTTGAGGAATCGCCATACTGTTTTCCATAATGGTTGAACTAGTTTACAATCCCACCAACAGTGTAAAAGCGTTCCTATTTCTCCACATCCTCTCCAGCACCTGTTGTTTCCTGACTTTTTAATGATCGCCATTCTAACTGGTGTGAGATGGTATCTCATTGTGGTTTTGATTTGCATTTCTCTGATGGCCAGTGATGATGAGCATTTTTTCATGTGTCTGTTGGCTGTATGAATGTCTTCTTTTGAGAAATGTCTGTTCATATCCTTTGCCCACTTTTTGATGGGGTTGTTTTTTTTTTCTTGTAAATTTGTTTGAGTTCTTTGTAGGTTCTGGATATTAGCCCTTTGTCAGATGAGTAGATTGCAAAAATTTTCTCCCATTCTGTAGGTTGCCTGTTCACTCTGATGGTAGTTTCTTTTGCTGTGCAGAAGCTCTTTAGTTTTATTAGATCCCATTTGTCAATTTTGGCTTTTGCTGCTGTTGCTTTTGGTGTTTTAGACATGAAGTCTTTGCCCATGCCTATGTCCTGAATGGTACTACCTAGGTTTTCCTCTAGGATTTTTATGGTATTAGGTCTAACATTTAAGTCTCTAATCCATCTTGAATTAATTTTCGTATAAGGAGTAAGGAAAGGATCCAGTTTCAGCTTTCTACTTATGGCTAGCCAATTTTCCCAGCACCATTTATTAAATAGGGAATCCTTTCCCCATTTCTTGTTTTTGTCAGGTTTGTCAAAGATCAGATGGCTGTAGATGTGTGGTATTATTTCTGAGGACTCTGTTCTGTTCCATTGGTCTATATCTCTGTTTTGGTACCAGTACCATGCTGTTTTGGTTACTGTAGCCTTGTAGTATAGTTTGAAGTCAGGTAGCGTGATGCCTCCAGCTTTGTTCTTTTGACTTAGGATTGTCTTGGAGATGCGGGCTCTTTTTTGGTTCCATATGAACTTTAAAGCAGTTTTTTCCAATTCTGTGAAGAAACTCATTGGTAGCTTGATGGGGATGGCATTGAATCTATAAATTACCTTGGGCAGTATGGCCATTTTCACGATATTGATTCTTCCTATCCATGAGCATGGTATGTTCTTCCACTTGTTTGTGTCCTCTTTTATTTCACTGAGCAGTGGTTTGTAGTTCTCCTTGAAGAGGTCCTTTACATCCCTTGTAAGTTGGATTCCTAGGTATTTTATTCTCTTTGAAGCAATTGTGAATGGAAGTTCATTCCTGCTTTGGCTGTCTGTTTGTCTGTTACTGGTGTATATGAATGCTTGTGATTTTTGCACATTAATTTTGTATCCTGAGACTTTACTGAAGTTGCTTATCAGCTTAAGGAGATTTTGGGCTGAGACAATGGGGTTTTCTAAATATACAATCATGTCATCTGCAAACAGGGACAATTTGACTTCTTCTTTTCCTAACTGAATACCCTTGATTTCTTTCTCTTGCCTAATTGCCCTAGCCAGAACTTCCAACACTATGTTGAATAGGAGTGGTGAGAGAGGGCATCCCTGTCTTGTGCCAGTTTTCAAAGGGAATTTTTCCAGTTTTTGCCCATTCAGTATGATATTGGCTGTGGGTTTGTCATAAATAGCTCTTATTATTTTGAGGTACGTTCCATCAATACCGAATTTATTGAGCGTTTTTAGCATGAAGGGCTGTTGAATTTTGTCAAAAGCCTTTTCTGCATCTATTGAGATAATCATGTGGTTCTTGTCTTTGGTTCTGTTTATATGCTGGATTATGTTTATTGATTTGCGAATGTTGAACCAGCCTTGCATCCCAGGGATGAAGCCCACTTGATCATGGTGAATAAGCTTTTTGATGTGTTGCTGAATCCGGTTTGCCAGTATTTTATTGAGGATTTTTGCATCGATGTTCATCAGGGATATTGGTCTAAAATTCTCTTTTTTAGTTGTGTCTCTGCCAGGCTTTGGTATCAGGATGATGTTGGCCTCATAAAATGAGTTAGGGAGGATTCCCTCTTTTTCTATTGATTGGAATAGTTTCAGAAGGAATGGTACCAACTCCTCCTTGTACCTCTGGTAGAATTCAGCTGTGAATCCATCTGGTCCTGGACTTTTTTTGGTTGGTAGGCTATTAATTATTGCCTCAATTTCAGAGCCTGCTATTGGTCTATTCAGGGATTCAACTTCTTCCTGGTTTAGTCTTGGAAGAGTGTAAGTGTCCAGGAAATTATCCATTTCTTCTAGATTTTCCAGTTTATTTGCGTAGAGGTGTTTATAGTATTCTCTGATGGTAGTTTGTATTTCTGTGGGGTCGGTGGTGATATCCCCTGTATCATTTTTAATTGCATCGATATGATTCTTCTCTCTTTTCTTCTTTATTAGTCTTGCTAGCGGTCTGTCAATTTTGTTGATCTTTTCAAAAAACCAACTCCTGGATTCATTGATTTTTTGGAGGGTTTTTTGTGTCTCTCTCTCCTTCAGTTCTGCTCTGATCTTAGTTATTTCTTGCCTTCTGCTAGCTTTCGAATGTGTTTGCTCTTGCTTCTCTAGTTCTTTTAATTGCGATGTTAGAGTGTCAATTTTAGATCTTTCCTGCTTTCTCTTGTGGGCATTTAGTGCTATAAATTTCCCTCTACACACTGCTTTAAATGTGTCCCAGAGATTCTGGTATGTTGTATCTTTGTTCTCATTGGTTTCAAAGAACATCTTTATTTCTGCCTTCATTTCGTTATGTACCCAGTAGTCATTCAGGAGCAGGTTGTTCAGTTTCCATGTAGTTGAGCGGTTTTGATTGAGTTTCTTAGTCCTGAGTTCTAGTTTGATTGCACTGTGGTCTGAGAGACAGTTTGTTATAATTTCTGTTCTTGTACATTTGCTGAGGAGTGATTTACTTCCAATTACATGGTCAATTTTGGAGTAAGTACGATGTGGTGCTGAGAAGAATGTATATTCTGTTGATTTTGGGTGGAGAGTTCTATAGATGTCTATTAGGTCTGCTTGCTGCAGAGATGAGTTCAATTCCTGGATATCCTTGTTAACTTTCTGTCTCGTTGATCTGTCTAATGTTGACAGTGGAGTGTTGAAGTCTCCCATTATTATTGTATGGGAGTCTAAGTCTCTTTGTAAATCTCTAAGGACTTGCTTTATGAATCTGGGTGCTCCTGTATTGGGTGCATATATATTTAGGATAGTTAGCTCTTCCTGTTGAATTGATCCCTTTACCATTATGTAATGGTCTTCTTTGTCTC
This sequence comes from Macaca nemestrina, assembly GCF_043159975.1. Lineage (NCBI taxonomy): Eukaryota > Metazoa > Chordata > Mammalia > Primates > Cercopithecidae > Macaca > Macaca nemestrina. Next base: position 171,393,682 of record NC_092129.1, on the reverse strand, counting down.
TTTTGATCTTTGATGGTTTAAAGTCTGTTTTATCAGAGACTAGTATTGCAACCCCCGCTTTTTTTTGTTCTCCATTTGCTTGGTAAATCTTCCTCCATCCCTTTATTTTGAGCCTATGTATGTCTCTGCATGTGAGATGGGTCTCCTGAATACAGCAGACTGATGGGTCTTGACTCTTGATCCAGTTTGCCAGTCTGTGTCTTTTAATTGGAGCATTTAGTCCATTTACATTTAAGGTTAAGATTGTTATGTGTGAACTTGATCCTGCCATTATGATATTAACTGGTTATTTTGCTCGTTAGTTGATGCAGTTTCTTCCTAGCCTCGATGGTCTTTACATTTTGGCATGTTTTTGCAATGGCTGGTACCGGTTGTTCCTTTCCATGTTTAGTGCTTCCTTCAGGGTCTCTTGTAAGGCAGGCCTAGTGGTGACAAATTCTCTAAGCATTTGCTTATCTGTAAAGGATTTTATTTCTCCTTCACTTATGAAACTTAGTTTGGCTGGATATGAAATTCTGGGTTGAAAATTCTTTTCTTTAAGAATGTTGAATATTGGCCCCCACTCTCTTCTGGCTTGTAGAGTTTCTGCTGAGAGATCTGCTGTTAGTCTGATGGGTTTCCCTTTGTGGGTAACCCGACCTTTCTCTCTGGCTGCCCTTAAGATTTTTTCCTTCATTTCAACTTTGGTGAATCTGGCAATTATGTGTCTTGGAGTTGCTCTTCTCGAGGAGTATCTTTGTGGCGTTCTCTGTATTTCCTGGATTTGAATGTTGGCCTGCCCTACTAGGTTGGGGAAGTTCTCCTGGATGATATCCTGAAGAGTGTTTTCCAACTTGGTTCCATCTTCCCCCTCACTTTCAGGTACCCCAATCAGACGTAGATTTGGTCTTTTTACATAATCCCATACTTCTTGCAGGCTTTGTTCATTTCTTTTTCTTCTTTTTTCTTTTGGTTTCTCTTCTCGCTTCATTTCATTCATTTGATCCTCAATCGCTGATGCTCTTTCTTCCAGTTGATCGAGTCGGTTACTGAAACTTGTGCATTTGTCACGTATTTCTCGTGTCATGGTTTTCATCTCTTTCATTTCGTTTATGACCTTCTCTGCATTAATTACTCTAGCCATCAATTCTTCCACTTTTTTTTCAAGATTTTTAGTTTCTTTACACTGGGTACGTAATTCCTCCTTTAGCTCTGAGAAATTTGATGGACTGAAGCCTTCTTCTCTCATCTCATCAAAGTCATTCTCCGTCCAGCTTTGATCCGTTGCTGGCGATGAGCTGCGCTCCTTTGCCGGGGGAGATGCACTCTTATTTTTTGAATTTCCAGCTTTTCTGCCCTGCCTTTTCCCCATCTTTGTGGTTTTATCTGCCTCTGGTCTTTGATGATGGTGATGTACTGATGGGGTTTTGGTGTAGGTGTCCTTCCTGTTTGATAGTTTTCCTTCTAACAGTCAGGACCCTCAGCTGTAGGTCTGTTGGAGATTGCTTGAGGTCCACTCCAGACCCTGTTTGCCTGGGTATCAGCAGCAGAGGCTGCAGAAGATAGAATATTTCTGAACAGCGAGTGTACCTGTCTGATTCTTGCTTTGGAAGCTTCCTCTCAGGGGTGTACTCCACCCTGTGAGGTGTGGGGTGTCAGACTGCCCCTAGTGGGGGATGTCTCCCAGTTAGGCTACTCAGGGGTCAGGGACCCACTTGAGCAGGGAGTCTGTCCCTTCTCAGATCTCAACCTCCGTGTTGGGAGATCCACTGCTCTCTTCAAAGCTGTCAGACAGAGTCATTTGCATCTGCAGAGGTTTCTGCTGTGTGTGTTATTGTTTACTGTGCCCTGTCCCCAGAGGTGGAGTCTACAGAGACAGGCAGGTTTCCTTGAGCTGCTGTGAGCTCCACCCAGTTCGAGCTTCCCAGCAGCTTTGTTTACCTACTTAAGCCTCAGCAATGGCGGGCGCCCCTCCCCCAGCCTCGCTGCTGCCTTGCCGGTAGATCACAGACTGCTGTGCTAGCAATGAGGGAGGGTCCATGGGCGTGGGACCCTCCCAGCCAGGTGTGGGATATGATCTCCTGGTGTGCCTGTTTGCTTCAAGCGCAGTATTGGGGTGGGAGTTACCCGATTTTCCAGGTATTGTGTGTCTCAGTTCCCCTGGCTAGGAAAAGGGATTCCCTTCCCCCTTGCGCTTCCCAGGTGAGGCGATGCCTCGCCCTGCTTCAGCTCTCGCTGGTCGGGCTGCAGCAGCTGACCAGCACCGATCGTCCGGCACTCCCCAGTGAGATGAACCCAGTACCTCAGTTGAAAATGCAGAAATCACCAGTCTTCTGTGTCGCTCGCGCTGGGAGTTGGAGACTGGAGCTGTTCCTATTCGGCCATCTTGCTCCGCCCCTCCTCCTATTTGGCCATCTTGCTCCGCCCCTCCCAGAAGTTCTTAATTTTAATGGCATTGGCATGTCTATCTAGTCTTTTGTGATTAGTGATTTTTATGCACTGCTTAAAAATTTTTTGAAGGTCATGAAAATATTCTTTTATGAAAAATTTTTCTTTTAGAAATGTTATTATTAACCTTTCATATTTAAGTCCATGATCCATGTGGAATTTAGTTTTGTGTGAGGCAGGGATCAAGGTTTATTTTCTTCCACCATATATATACTTGTGTAACCACAAACTACTTCTTGAAAAGTCCATCCTTTCCCCATGATCTTGTAGTGGAACCCTCATCATAGTCAAGCGACTGTTCATATCTAGGTCTGTTTGTAGATTCTGTATGCTCTTCTGTTGATCTATTTATCTTACTTTCTTTTTGTGTTCTATGTCTTTATATTAAGTCTTGATATCTCCTACTGTAATCCTCCAACTTTATTCTTATTTGTCAAGATTGTGCTGGTCTTCTCCCTCTGCATTTTCATATACATGTTAGAATCCGCTTGTTAAATTCCAAAAGAAAAAAAAAAAAGAAACCCCATTGAGATTTCGATTGGAATTACACTGAACCCATGGGTCAATTTGACAAGATTGATGCCTTGATCATATTGTGTCTTTCAATCCATGAGCACGATTATTGCATATTATCTCACTTTTCACTTACTCAGGTCTTCTTAATTTTTTCAGTAATGTTTTATAGTTTTTCATGCAGAGGACTTGCTCATCTTTTTAAAAATTTATTGATAGATATTTGATGGTTTTGATGCTATTGTAAATGGTACTTTAATTTTTTCATTTTCTAATTTTGTTAATATATAGAAAAAAATGATTTTGGGTGGATTTTTTGTCTGTTTTTATAAAGCGAAAGCAAGTTTGTTAAGAAAGCAAAGGAATAAAGGAATGGCTACTCTATCGGCAGAGGCATGAGCCACTCAGTTGCTTATACTTACTGTTACTTCCTGATTATATGCTAAACAATGGGTGGATTATTCACGTGTTTTTGGAGAAAGGGGGAGGGAGGTTCCCAGAGCTTAGGGCTCCTCTTCTCCTTTTTAGACCATATAGGGTGACTTCTGGATGTTGGTGTGGCATGTGTAAACTGTCATGGCTCTGATGGGAGTGTCTTTTAGCATGCTAATTCATTATAATTAGTGTATAATGAGCAGTGAGGACGACCAGAGGTCAATCTGGTTGCCACCCTGGTTTCGGTGGGTTCTGGCTGACGTCTTTACCACAACCTGTTTTATCAGCAAGGTCTTTGTGACCTGTATCTTGTACCAGCTTCATATCTCTTCCTGTGACTTAGAATGCCTAACTTTCTGGGAATGCAGCCTGGTAGGTCTCAGCCTTATTTTACCCAGCCCTTATTCAAGAAGGATTCGCTCTGGTTCAAATGCCTCTGACATTCCCCCCTCCCTTTTTACAAGGGAACCCTTAATCCTAAGGGTTGCAGAAGGACAAAGATCCAGCTTCCATAACTTCTTCAGGTTGAATTGGGGTGGTGATATTCTTAATTATTAGGGTCTCTAGTACTCAGGGTAGAGAGGAGCACAGTTAGAAAGCATACACATGGCAAGGGCCATTCATAACTCTCAGATCTGACAAAAGATGATATTTGGAAGAAGAATAAGTGTTCAGTTTAATACAATATTCAGTAAGCTTATCCTGCATTCCTACACAAAGAGTACAACAGCAAATATATTCCACAACAGTAAAGGAAAATTATTCCAAATAAACTAAATAAGAAGGCTTTCCATGAACTGGGCAATTGTTGGAACCAACCTGATATGGAGTCACTAGCTGATTCCAATATGTGCCCAGAATTAGAGTATTGATCCAGATTGTTACATTACCCATCCCTTTTGTTTCTTCTGAGCAGCACCCAGAGATCACTGGTTAGTTCACAAGAATAAGCAGGGTTAGTCTAAATTGCAGGGGGAAAAAAATGTAAAAACAACTGATGAGACTAGAATCTAATAACAGGTGAACCATAGTTCTTGAAACATAATTTTTCTCTCTCCAGTCTCCCACTTCTGCTAAAGACAAATCATGATAGAACCAATTTGTTTGCCAAAGTAAATCTCAGTCTTATACTTGCCCTGATTATTTGTATGAAGTGCAGCAAGAATAATTACTTTTCACAAAGGCTTTTAAATTGACTTTGATGGAACTTTATTCCATAAAGAAACTCAGATAAGAGTTTTCTAAAGTCGAGTCCAGCCATGGCTTTGTACCATTAAATATCTATATGATTCCTCTCTTCTTGAGGTCCCTAGAAAACCTGGGGCTGCTAGGCCTGTCAGAAAGTGTTATTCTTTACTTACCACAAGTCAGGAGCCCTGTAAAGGTACTATGTAGACAAGGTATGAGGCCAGTTTTCCCAAGGGGCTTTTATTGGCTCTATAAGTCGAATTTGCTTCCTTAAAGGGAACCACACCATTCCCATCAAAGCCTTGGTAAAATAACCAGTTTCTCCAATTGTGTCCTGTTGCAAAAGAAAGCAGATTTTTATTGCACTTATGCAAACAACTATATTGCCGTAAGTTAAGAATATTCACAAATAGTTTCTAAATTTTGGAGAAATCAGGAAGAGAGAAAGAAATGTACTCCAAATTTCGTTCACAGGAATATACTTTACTCAATCGTTAAAAGCTGTCAATAAAAGAAAAGTTTCCTTGATTCCAAAATCAGCCAATCAGTGCTGCAATCTATTTCCTTCGGGTCTGGAGTCTTCTCAATATCATCCCTTCATGGTTCATAAGGAAGATGTTACCAGAAAGGGGTCCCGATCCAGACCCCAAGAGAGGGTTCTTGGATTTCACCCAAGGAAGAATTTGAGGCAAATCCATAAAGTAAAACCAAGTTTATTAAGAATCCAAAGGAATAAAAGAATGGCTACTCTGTAGGCAGAGCAGCAAAAATATGATGTTGTAAGCTGATATTATATCAATGACATTGTGAAAATTGCTTATTTCTAACAGTCTGTGGATTCTTATGAATTCTATAGGTATAAAATCATAACATAAATGACTAATAACAATTTTATTCTTGCCTTCCAATCATTATATCTCTATTTTTTTTTTTACTTGCCTTACTTCTCTGGCCACGACCTCCAGTATAATGTTAAATAGAAGTGGTGAGAGTGGATAGAGTTGAGAGTCTTTTGAAAATCTAGGTACACAGGTCCCATCTCCTCAAATTCTGATACAGTAGGTTCAGATTGGGGGCCTGCAAAATGGACATTTTAACAAGTATTCAAGTGATTCTGATGTAGGGGTGTCCTAGAAACACACTTTGAGTAATATTTTTAAAGGGTAAGCTTTACTCACTTGAAAATTTTTCTTAATGGGGATGGAATATCACATCCTTCTTTCTCCCTCCCCTTCTCACCTCCATCCTCTTCCACAGCAGATGTGTATGAAGTGTAATTTTCCTGAGCACTCTATTGGGCTGCTGCTTTTTCTTTGGCTGTAGTTCTGGATTTAACATACATTTAAGAGTCTACAGTGTTAAAATGTTGACTGGTTTTAGGAAAAGAAAAAGAGAATATGCCTTCTTCCCAAGTCAGGAGTCATATTTAGAAAGAAGCAATCGTGGGTGGCGGTGCAGGGTTGGGGGGGGGCATAAAAACTACATTTGGAAGTCATTGAGGTTACAGTTGAATTCAATGCTTCTGTACAGACACCTAGATCCACATATGCACACATATAAACAATCATGTGGGTGTTGCCACATGATGGAAACAGCATGAGGGGGAAAAATAGATTCTAAAGGATGCAGAGTTACATAAAATAGACTTAAAAAATAGGAAATCACCTGGGTAGAAGTATGGATGCCATGTGGTTTTCTAAATATAATTCATTACAAAGGACTGATGTATTTTCTTAGATTAAGAGACAAAATACACCACAGATATTTATGGAAAGCAAAGATACAAGAATAGCTACAAATAATACTAGAGTATTGGAGTTAGGCAGTGCCTTTAAGATCATGATATCTGACTCTTGCATTTTTATAGTGGAGGTGAATGGGACCCATGCTGGTAGAGTGACTTGCCCAGTGTCACTTGGGTGGGGTAGTAGTACTACTGGCAGTGGCACCTACCATCTTGATGCCTGCCCCTAGGGCTCTTCCACTGATGTCATGCAGCCAGATGTTTTATGATAAGAGGTCATGAATATGAAAGGAGTGCCAGAGATTAAAGAGTGTGGAAATATTGGGACAACCCCTTAAAAGTGAGTCCTTTGTATAGGCTAGCAGGGGATGCATAAAAAGGGACTGACTGACTCTGTGTGGAACTGTTATGAAGACTAAGGAAGGGTATGAGAAGAGAAAGGCAAAGTAAAAAGAGAATAGAAAAAATTAGATGAAAGACAAAGAAAAAGAAAGTAAATCACACAAGTCAAGAAATGGAAGATAACAATTAGAAATAAAAATGTGATAAAAAAAAATTCAAGACTGGACACAATGGTTCAGGCCTGTGATGCCAACACTTTGGGAGGCTGAGTTGGGTGGATTGCTGGAAACCAGGAGTTTGAGACCAGCTAGGTCAACATGGCGAAACTCTGTCTCTACAGAAATTACAAAAATTAGCCAGGCTAGATGGTGGCATGTAGCTGTGGTCCCAGCTACTTAGGAGGTTGAGGTGGAAGGATTGCTTGAGCCTGGGGAGGTGGAGGCTGCTGTGAGTTGAGATTGCATTACTGCACTCCAACTTGGGTGACAGAGCGAGGGCCTGTCTCAAAAAGAACATGGAGATAAATGTAGTATTTCTATGCCCATTTTTGTCAAAAGTTTAGCTATCTGGAATTATTTCAATATAAAATAGCCTATAATGAAATAATACAAAGGTGCATTTAAACTCCTTTGAAGAAGGATAAACCTAAAGTGGTAGCAATATTAAGTTGCTAATCCTCTAAAATGTTAAATGAATAAGAAACAGAAATTCAAAGATGTACTTCTCTGAAATGGTAGAGCTAAGTGTAGATATTTCTCCAGATGACTTTATCATTTTTCCAGAGACAAGGCTGATGAATGAGAGTACAAAAGAATGGGGAATTCCAAATTCTGAACAATCAAATAGATTGCATTAATTCACAGGAGGCACCATTTATACAGGATTTAGAATTATTTCCTTACATTTTATACTTCCTTAAGAACCTGAACCTGATTGTAACCAATAGATTGGTTTACAGCCTGTTAGTCCTTTAACAGTATTAATGTTCATAATTCATTTGATGAGCCATGGGACTCTGTTGCACCTCTTGGAAGAGGAGGGCTTCACTTAAAAACTATGTTTAACAGTGATAAATGGGACATAATAATGAGGTATATGTCATAAAAAAGTGAATCTGAAAGGTGGCTAATCAGTCAAATATATATACTTAGCAAACCCAAACACTAGTTAAGGGCACAGGATTTGAAATCAGGCATACATGGATTTGGCCCCCAGTTCAGCCACTCATTAGTTATGAGTACTCACAACCCGCCTTCGCTTCTTTTTCTTCTCCTTCTTCTCTCCCTCCCTCTCTTCCTTTACTTTATTCAAAAATAGCTGTTGGCCAGCTGTGGTGGTTCATGCTTGTATTCCCACCACTTTGAGAGACCCAGGCAGGAGGAGACTTTGAGGCCAAGGATGTGAGATCAACCTGGACAACATATTGAGACCGCATCTTTACAAAAAAAAAAATATATATATTAGTTGCGCATGGTGGTGCACGCCTATAATCCTAGCTACTCAGGAGGCTTGGGTGGGAGGACTGCTTGAGCCCAAGGAGGTCACGGCTGTAGTCAGTTAAGGTCACGCCACTGCACTCCAGCTTGGGAGACAGAGAGAGACCTTGTCTCAAAACAAACAAACAAACAAAACTGCTGCACATTTCATTACTATATGGTGGGTTCATGCCATAAACTAATGAGCTAGTCACTTCACATTTCTGAGAGAGAACAGGAAATGATTATAGGTAAGAAATTTGTGGTGTGTCACTTAAGCTAAGGTGCAGATGCAAAAATGAGCCAGCTTTGTTGGGGTGGCTCCAAGCAGAGTGGAGGTAAATAATGGGAGATGAGGATGGGAAAGACAGGTTGTAGAGGGCCCTGAATGCCAGAATAAGCAGTTTCAGATTAACACAGAGAACTGGCCAACAATTAGAAATCAGATTAGGGAGACAGCCTAGCAAAGGATGGGATTATTTCAAGAATGACGGATTACTAAGTATTTCAGAGAAGCCAAGAAATAATTAGTTTTGACTATTAGGACATTGATGGAAGGCTTTTAAAATAACTTTGGTTGCGTGGTGAGGAAAGAAACCAATGATAGGGATGAAAGGACGAGATTGGAGTGTAAACACAGAGACTGATGGCCAAGAGTTCCATGGGAAGGTTAAACAGAACGGGAAGGAAACAGTATGGTACAGACAGAGGAAGCAGCAAGGCCAAAGGCAGGTATATTTTTCCTAAAATGAGTAGTTACTGTGTATGTGTGAAGGTAAAAGATCAATGAAGAGAGAAGAAGATTCTAGAATGAGAAAAGGCAAGTGGAGAATTAGAACTGACCGCTGAAGTAGAGAGGGAGGGCTTGCACACTCAGATCAGCACTTCCGCCGAGTCCACACTGAGATGCCCTTTGTAGCAGGGAGGGAACCAAGGTAAGATTTATCTGTGTACTCCAGGTGGGCACTTACTAGATAGAAGAGTGGCAAACTCCGGCCACAAAAAGACTAAGTACTTAACAGCTGCAGAAAGACAAACATGAAAGGTTTAGCCCATCAATAGGTTCAGCAGGAGCATCAAACCATTCTTATTCACACCCTAGAAACCTTTCTAGGTTCTTCTGCTGTGTTACAGGGAGTGTTACAGGGAGGGTTGCAGGTGGTAGTGCAGGCATTCAAAGAAATGTAAAGTCCCCTTGATCACCTCTCCTGCAGAAACAATGGTGCCAGGTTGTAGAGGTTACAAGTCCAACCCAAACACTATTATTTGTGCTCTAAGTGACCCAATAAAGAGGAATGCGGTTAAAATGAATGGGTACTCATGTAGAGATAAACACATCCCAGTGTTAGTGGTTAGAAAAGGCCACTCAATTCTGCATACATATGCCTACTCTACATTCAAAATACCAACTCTAGAAACATTACTGCCAAACTGCTCCCAAACTTGTAGACAATTTTCCCCCATTCCCCACCTCTAAGTTGTAAGGGGGCAGATAAGAAAACTTCTGAGGATTTCAGAAGTAGTTCTATCTTTATTTGAGCTCCTGGCTGGGAGTAAGGGAGTAGAGAGGGCTGGGCTGGGCACAATGCCCTCCTCCATGACCAGCGGGACCAGGGTTTGCACCCCAGGAGTGGTAACTCCACGCAGGAAGCTGGGACTGCTGGCGCGGCCCGCTCACATAGAGCAGCCTCTGAGCGAAGGAGACTGTAGTGTGCACTTGGACAGAGTAAGCGCGTTTGGCGGGAGAGGGCACAGTGCTGACTGGGCATCTCTGCGTTGGAGTCGTCCCTTTCGCATGAGCTTATCTGTGCCAAGGGCTGGAAACTGGGGCTGCAGGCGGGAAGCGGGGTGTCAGCCTAGAGCACTGGCCCCTTGGCCCTGTGGCTGGGAGAGGAGTCTGGGGGAGCCCCGGGCGCCAGCCAGGGACAGCCTGATCTCTGCTCCAGTCCACAGATCCTTAACGGATTTTCTTTCTCTCCCTTCACCCCTTTCTCTCCTTTGCTCTCTTTCTTTCTCTCTCCCTCTTTTTTCCCCCTTTTTCCCTCTCTTTCCCACTCCCTCCCCACTCCTTCCCTTCCTCTCCCCTCCCCCTTCCCCTCCCCCTCCCCCGTGTGCGAGCCTCTTCCTCTCCCCTCCTCCCCCTTCCGCCTCTCTCCCTCTCCCTCCGTCTCCTTCTCCCTCTCAGCTCGCCGGGCGACCCTGCTCCTGCCTCCCACATTAATGGCGGCATCCTCGGAGGATGATATAGACCGGCGGCCCATCCGGAGAGTGCGCTCCAAGAGCGACACGCCGTACCTCGCGGAGGCCAGGATCTCCTTTAACCTGGGGGCAGGTAAGGAAGCCCCTGGCGCCGCGCCCCCGCCCGCGCCCTGCTCCCTCCCTCCCCGGCTGCTGCGCCCCCGCCCCTCCCGGGCGCCCTCCCCGCCGCCCCCCGCAGTCGGGCGCTCAGCACTCGCGCTCTTTGTGTCTCCGGTGCGCGGAGGGCGTGTGTGTGAGCTGCGAGGTGGGGGAGGGCGGCGCGTGCAGCCCCGCATCCGCCCGAGTCCCACGCGGGCTTCCCCGGCACTGGGAGGAGGAAGTGCTGTCAGTGACCACAGTGATCCCGGGAATAACCCGGAGCCCGGGCCGCGCGCCCGAGCGCAGGCTGTGGGCGCGGGGTCTGGCGAGGCTCGCCGGGCGAGGTTGGCTGGCGCGGCTACTACGGGGTGGAACTTGTTGGTGACATTCAGACTCTGTTGGCTTTGACGGGTTGACGCCGCCGTTGCGGTGTTGGAGTGGGGAGAGGGGGCGGGGCTGGCCGCCAGGAACGGAACCTTTTCCTTGCACCGGGCAGCTGGGAAGCTACAGTGCTGGTCACAATAGCATGGTCTGGAGAATGCACGTTAGGTGACTTGATGCTGTCCCTGGAACTGGTGCCCAAAGTGGCCCAGATCGAATTAAGTGAAAAGGGTAACTGAGGTACATGAAGGAGAGACGAAATGAGAAAGGAAGATAGGGAGGAAAGGAAGGAAACAAGGAGGAAAGGTAGTGGGGTGCCAGGGAAGAAAAGAAGGAAGGAAGGAAGGAAGGAAGGAAGGAAGGAAGGAAGGAAGGAAGGAAGGAAGGAAGGAAGGAAGGAAGGAAGGAAACAAGGAAGGAAACAAGGAAGGAAGGAGGGAAGGAGGGAAGGAAAGCAACAAAAGGAGGACTGAGGGATTCAGAGTCAAAAAATGCCTCAGTTGAGTCCACTGAAGGTTACTCAATGAGAAAAGCCCAGAATCTACTGTTCCCTCTGCTGCTGCTGCTGCTCCCAACTCGCCTCTAGAGTGCCTTACTCCTGTGTGGTCACTATCACTGGGAAGAAGTTGCTCACCACTAACTTCATAGCTCTGCCTTTTCTGAATGAATCCTAAGCTTCCGTCCTAGTTTGTTTTCTCTTCCTCTCCAAGGTCTCTTATTATTCTAGCAACTACGATAAAAGTGAGGGCATTTTCCTGAAGACTACTTTTCACAATAAGTTTAAAAAGCAGATGATACTTTTTGCTTTAGGAAACTGAACTCTTGGAAATGGGACTACATCGAACAAAATGTGTGTGTGTGTGTGTGCATGGTGCATGTGTTGGAGCAAAGAGAACCTTCAGATGATGGGTATTTTATGCCCTGTTGAGAAGTTTCAACAAAAGAGAAAACTGCAGAGAAGAACAAGATGCACTGACTAAGCAACCATACCGTATGGCTGGAAGAATGGTAACTGAATGTGCCAAAGTGACCAACTGCCTTGGAATATAATTTTCCTGTCTTGATGATTTGTTGTTTTAATCATGTATATCTTGTCACTTCTCAAATGTTTGCCTCTGGCTTTGGAGCTGAAGACAAGACAAGTTTACTTAGGAAGCTTTGGCATTTTCTATGGCATGCTGTATTACTCCATGGTTCCCACTTTGGAACTGTTAATCCCCTACTTCTGTGTTCCAGATTCAGCATATGGTTGTGAGGGGTCTTACAAAGGACCGATACAAGTTTCTTTTAGGAGCAAGATTGTTTTCCCAACCCAGTGATATTGGAAATTAGTCTATTAATCCCTTTGCTTAGCCCAGGAGGAATAGAGCCAAAGCAGCATTTAGTAAAGGTTATTTACCTTCTACTAGTACTTTTCTAACAAAACAATAAAATAAAGCGCTAAACAAGAGTTTCAAATTTCAGCTACTACTCAATTACATTGAGCCACTTTGTCACCAGGTTAAACCTAGTGACTTGCAATCTTTTATTCTGGTTAAATTGCCCTGGAGTCCAGTTTAAAGATTGGCTCAGACAGGACTTATCTCTATTTCATCTGGAAATAAATAAGCGAGACAAGCACTCAGTCCCTTCTATATGTCCCTTAAAATACTCCTAAAGTGGCAAGAAAGACACCAGTAAGAGAAATGCAGAGATGATATTGTTAAAGGAGGAAGGGCGTTAGCAGCCTGCTCTGTACTGCCGTCAGGGGAGCTGTCCTCCCTTGGTGGTGCTGAAGCGAGACAGAGCAGTGACTGTAAGGTGGACAGTGGAGGGATGGGTACTCTTTCCCTGCTGTGATGGAATTCCAAAGAAAATGCATAAGATCTGGCTACCAAAAACTTTCTCATCCCTCTCTACCTACATTTGCTGCCTATTTGCTATGCATCACGCCTACTGCTCCGCTGCTCAAATCGGGCGTTTATGCTCTAATTTTGCACAAACTGCTCACTCTTGGGGCTTTGTTTATTTTCCAGCTGGTTTTTGGTTGCTCCCCTAACAAAGTAAGATCCACTCGCAGAAGTGCCTTTCCCCTGCATTTAAGAGTAATTGTAACCCCTGGTTTTAAAAGCAAACAGCCTTGTTTATCTCCTTAAGCAGCAAGTTGTAATTAAACTATTAGCGTTGTTATCAGCATTGCTGAACAGAGAAGCATGCACACTCCCAGTAAATTACATAATCTGGGCATAGAGATAATTTTGTTTATGTCTTAACCACAATTTATGAACACTTAAGCAAGGAAGCAGTCCTGTGCCCTTTCTTTCCACTCCTCTCCTGCCCCCAACCAGTTACTTATTGTTTATTCTTTCCAGATTAATGTTTTATTGGCTTAAACTATTTATGTTTAATATTTGCTTTCCCACGCCACTAATTATACATAAACCCATGTTTGATATTTTAGAGGTTTAGCAATGCTTCAAGGAAATACATATACATACATTCATTTTACTTGGCTATCATGAAATCATTAAACTAATCTGTCCAGTTGCCAAATAAAGTGGACTGGGTATTTTGAATACTAATTAAGCACTTAAGCATTTTTCAGCTACACCCTATCTCCAACAGTACTTAATAATATCATTTCAGAAATAATACCACAGCTTGAGTGAAGGATATACTTCTTCACCTACAGTGGCAAGTCAGTCAAAGAATGGCACCAAAATGTGGGTCTTTCATCAATGTATGAAGATGTTAATTTCAAGTTTCAGCTAAAATTGAGAGCATAGAGAACAGAAACTTTCTGAACCATGACTTATTTTTCTAAGAGTCCCTTTTCTAGGTTTTTAGCTTCTGTTCAGCATTTAGTAGACACAGACATGGATAGATGATTGTTTGAAGATGGTATGAATGCAAAAGAAATTAAGTCAATATATCTGTTGAAGGTTACCCAGACACATCAAAGATTAAAACATTCAAAAAGGGATTTTTTCCCCTAAGGAATTCAAATGTGTTAAAAGGACATCCTGGAACAGAAGAGTCTGTTCGCACTATTAGTAGCAAGTGTTTCTAATTGTATTCTCACTTAGAATGAACAACACTGACATTTATCTTGTAAGAGTGTAGCCTGCCTTATGAAGTCATTCATTCACTGCATTGCAGTCAGTGCAATGAAGAGTTGCAGCTCATCTGGCAAGTACTTTCCCATGAGGGTAGTGTATTCTATTTATCTTTATATTGACAGTATATGGAGGTTTAACTGATACATAGAAGTTGCTGAAACTGAAACACTCTATAATTACACGCTAAAGTGAATGAAAGTGTTATAGTAAGCAGAAAAATTAAGCACTTCTTATATTTCTTAAATGGATGTCAACAGAAGGAAAGCAAGTCATCCTGATGATTTAGAATAGTTTAAAACACAAAACCAGTATTAGACACTATTGAGAAAAATGTGTCCTTTTCTAATCATAAGGAGGTTTAACTTCTGTTGATATATCAGAATTGCTTTGTATGGGGGAGATTTTAAATTAACAGTATGGTCAACACCAGCATAATTATTCTCTTTGGAAAACTGAGATCTGTTTTGGTTCTGGATGTCCACGAAGGATAGCTGTTTCTGGCCTTCGCTGGTCTCTTTTACCCTTTCAGGCCCAGAGGATAATGGCAGTCAGAACTGGCTTGCTCTGGTTTCCTATAAGGATGAATGGGTCTATCAAGTTATAAACTAGGTCCCAGGCTACCTCTCTTCCAGCCTTATCGCTTAGCTAAATAATGGAGATCCATGATATTGAGAAGTGACAGCTCAGAACGTGCCATCATCACTTAGCAATGAGAACTGCTTCTAGGCAAATTGTAAGTATTATTGCCATGCTGATCTGAGATTGCTTCACCAACCTAAAGGTTTTGATAGGCATCCTCCTTCACTCACTCTTTTACTGAAGAATGCCAATGTGTTCCTCACTATATTTTTTGTTACTGATTGTAAATTGAAGGCGGACCATGTGGGTCTGGCTTTTATTTGGTGGCCCAAACGCTTCTTTTAATTATTGCTTCCTGTATTTGGTAGGCAGAATTCAAATGATGGATCTCACAGCTCACCAGGAGCCTCTAGTGTGGAAGTCTTCCCTCCTCCTGTGCTATATATAGTTAAAGCTAGCTAACATGACAATCTCATTATGTCATGCATTAAGATGGTACCAGTGAAGATCACCCCAGATAGTGTAATGAATATTTAAAAGGTACAAGAAAGTAAGTACAGTTGGCCTTCGGCATTCATGGGTTCCACATCTGTGGATTCAACCAACCAGGGATGGGATATATTTTTTAAAAATGAATAGCTGCATCTGTACTGAGCATGTAAAGAGTTATTTCATTATTTCCTAAATGATACAGTGTAACAGCTATTTATATAACATTTACACTGTATTAGGTATTGTAAGTAATCTAGAGATAATTTAAAGTATACAGGAGGATGTGCATAGGTTATATGCAAATACTACACCATTTTATGTAAGGGATTTGAGTATCTATGGATTTTGTTATTCGCAGGGGATCTTGGAACCAATCTCATGGATACCAAGGGATGGCTGTAATTAACACTATGAATAAATGGGAGGCCCTTTCCCATAAATATTTAATTTATGAAACAAATCGAACACAGAATCTATGTTGGGCAATTACATTTTCTTAGAATCTTTGGTCAGAGTATTATTGTTGTTTTTAAACACGTAAGTATGGTATTTACAATTATCTTATGGCTACATGGTAAATTACTTTTTTGGTTTGTCTATATATGCCTGTATAATTTAATTCTATAAAATCCCACAGAGGCGTGTTTTATAGGCAATATGTGAGGCAAGAGTCAGAAGAATTTGATTCTAATGCATCACTCTCCTAAGACCATGGGCAAGTCATTTAACCTTTTGGGGTTTGATTCACTCAGCTCTAAGATAAGGGTTTTAGATATAAAGTCTCTGAAGTCCCATTCAATCTAAAAATAAATGATACTTCTAACTCTAGCTGTATTACTGGATACATACTATACCTGATTTTATAAATAGTCTTATTTGTTGTATAAAACATGTAAAATAGCCTCATTACCATAAGAATGAAAATATTTGATCACAGCAAAGTTAAGGAAATTTTTGAGTTAAAAGAAGAATGAATATTATATAGGCACATTTATATACAAAATATTAGTTTAAATATTTTTAATTTGAATATTCAGGGATTAGAGCCTTAATACAGTTGATGACCTCTAGATATTTGTTGTGTAATAGAATAAGGTATTAAAGAAATTTTAGCAATAAATGGAGAGTGAGGAAACTAAATACTAATTCGGCTCCTAATTGGCATTTCAAGTCTTTTAACCTGTTCTCCTTTATAACTAAAATTAAACAGGTGTGTAAGATCTATACTTCTCCTTTACCCTTTTAGATTACCAGGGAAGGTAAACATATAGGCAGACCAGCTAAATGGCAGAATCCTGCAAAGCAGCAAAGTATCTCTGGAATTCACAGAAAGAAGGATCCTAACCTTTAAGCACCGACCTAGCCATGAACTACAAAGAAACTTATTTCCCTTTTTCTTCACAGGCATATAACTGACAGGTTCATCACCTACCGGTCATAATAAATGCAGCAGAGGCACATTAACATTTTCATACATAGATTCTAACACTAAAGCAAAAAAGAAATGGCAAGTTATTTATGGAGTCACTTTTTGACGTATGCAACTTGAATTCATGATCGTTATTTAGAGTACAAGAATTAAAATTCAGGTGGTAACAGAAGACAATTTGTAGAGCTTTTTTTCTCCTTGAGTTCATGGGGTGAAAAATGGGAGAACATTACAGCCAATGTCTTGTGTTATGTAAACAAAAGGGCCTGAAAGAACAGTTGAGGTAACATTTTCTTCATTGTATGGTACAAGAGACACTCTAGTATTTCATGTTTTGTTCCTCACTTTCCTTACCCACTTTGGTAGGTGCTAAAGTGGATGTGATTTCAGGGTGGGGGAGTGGGCAATGTTGACATTTTAATTGCTTTAATTTACAAGTCTCCTATATAATGAAGGGTAGTTAAAATAAAAGACAAAATCAATTTTATGGCCTTGTTGAATGATGACAGATTAGCATGACTTTCTACACAGTTACTGAAGGACAACAGGAATAATATCACACTAGTAGTTGTTTAACATTTGTAAATGTAAGTGTGGTGTAAAAGCCTGTAGGCTTTCTATTGATCCTTTTTGCCACCTTTGTATACATTAAACTAGCAATTCAGCAGCAGAATCTTTGATAGCAAATACCTGGGCTATAGCTGTAGATGAGACTTTAATATCCATCTTGTTTTGAGATAATTCTGAACTTTATCAATATGTTCATTTGCCATTTATAGACATGGAAAGGCCACTATTGCCAGATCTCTATCAACCAAACCACTAGGTGGTCGAATATTAAATCATGGTTTAATCAAAGGTACAGAAAAACCTGTATTATTCATGAATTTCTCTCTTATTCCACCTGGGCCCTTTTTTAGACCATTTTTTAGACACTTGGGATACATCAGTGATCAAAACAAATAGCATCTTATTTTCATGAATTTTTACTACCAAAAGTGGATTATAAGCAAGAAACATTAGAATATATCAGTAAATTGTATTGTATGTTATAAGTCAATGTGTTAAGACAAAAATGAATAAGGCAGGCTAAGAGGCTACAGCATATGGGAGCAGGAAGAGGAGAGGATTTCGAGACAGGCCACATGAGCAGAAGGGATTTGAACACAGTTCTTCAGTGCAGGTAAAAGAATGAACAATACCAATATGGTGTGGGGAGCAGAGTGAGGAGAGAGCTGAGGACAAGCAAGTGGAAAGGACCTAAACCAGAGTGTTCCTGGCATGGCAAGGAGACCAGTGTGGCTGGAGAGGAGTAAGGAAGAGAGATGAAGAGGGGGATTAAGAAGGAATGGAGACCAGACAAAATTTGGTCTACCTTGTAAAGACTTTGACTTTACTATCAGTGAAGTGTAGAGCACTGCAGGGATTTGTGCATAGGAGTAACACCGTCTGATAGGTTTTTTAAAGGATCACTGGGGCTGTTGAGTTCAGAACAGACTAGAGAGGGGCACCAAAGAAGCAGAGAAGCCAGTTTGGAGGCTACAGTGGAAAGCCAGAGAAACGGTGGTGGCTCATCAGCGTGGTACAGCAGAAGCAGTGAAAAGTGGTAAGAGTCCTTGTGTATTTGAAGATATAGCCAGTACGCATTCATGATGGATTGAATGTAGGTTGTGAGAGAAGAAGAGCAAGCAGTAATTCACAGTTTTCACCTGAGCAATAGGAAGGATAGAAGGATCATTTGAGGGAGCGGAGGATTGGTCAGGAGCTCAGAGACAGACATGTCAAGTGTAAGACCTCTATCAGACACCCAAGTGGCTACATTTAAAAAGCAGTTATGGCCAGGTGCGGTGACTCACACCTCTAATTCTAGCACTTTGGAAGGCCTATGCAGGCGAATCACCTGAGGTCAGGAGTTTGAGACCAGCCTGGCCAACATGGTAAAACCCCATCTCTACTAAAATACAAAAAATCATTCAGATGTGGTGACGTGTACCTGTAGTCCCAGCTCCTCTGGAGGCTGAGGCAGGATAATCGCTTGAACCTGGGAGGCAGAGGTTGCAGTGAGCCAAGATCGTGCCATTGCACTCCAGCCTGGGTGAAGAAGTAAGACTCCATCTCAAAAAAAAAAAAAGAAAGAAAAAATGGCTGGGACTCACTGTGAGAAATGCACTTTATGGTGCCCCACATAACACACATACATATTTATTATAATTGAAATAAAATATTCTCCAAAATACCCTTAAGGTGCAGATTACTCTGATGTTTCTATGTTATCCTATCCCATCCCTTGCCACTCCACTCCACTCCACTCTAATATATTTTTATTATAAAAATGCTAATTATGACCTACATAAATGACTTTACAACCTACAATTTGAAAAACATTTACTTAATTGGTGGATTTCTTGGGGCTACTTCTAAACTCAGAAAAAGCATTTGCAAAAAAAAAAAAAAATCCTACTTTGGTACTGAATGGCTGAGAGTGTGGTAAATTTATTCTCTTACCTGGACATGAGTCAAGGTGAAAAAGGAAAATCCCAAAGAGTAAGTACCGACCTAGCCCTTGGGCACAGTGGGCATGGGGTCACACTGATGATACTTTTAGGGGCCAAGAAAGAAGTTTTAATTTCTTTTACAGTCAGAAGGAAAAAAAATGAATATAATCTAACCCATGGATTATATTTGTCTTGTCACCCACACAGTCCACATAGAGTTTTTGATACTTCATGTAGTGAAAGGGGCCCACAAAGGCAAAAGGACCTAGGGCCATGGAAGTCATCACGGGCCCTGCAAAGAGCGAAAGAGGAGCAGTGACAATGGCCACTCTTTTCTGAGGTAGCACAGTGGTTATGAGGATGGAGCCAGACTTCCTGGGTTCTGATCCTCAGTCTGCCACTTACTGGCTGTATGACCTTGAGCAACGCGTTTAACCTCTCCCTGCCTCAGTTCTCTCACTTGTAAAATAGGACTAATGATAGTAATCATCTTAGGGAGTTGTTCTAAAGAGCAAATAATTAAATAGGTGTAAAGCACTTAGAATAACGCCTGACACATAGTGAGTGTTTGTTAGCACAAAGTGGACAATGAGGTCCTCTGTTTCACTTTCTGCTTCATGCTTGTTCTCTTCCTCCAGGATTCTACCAAAAATTTAAAAAATGATTCTTTTCTGATGACCACATCTTACTCTTCAGGGCAGACCAAATGAGTTACAAATTCAGAAACACTCACAGAAGGAGAAAATTTTCCTGCTACCCCTATTCAATCCTTCTTACTTAGGCAACAGAATGAATATGAGTAGCCCCAAATGAGAAAGGCAGTCACCCCCAGACTCTGAAAGTTACGAAAATTTACATTAAGAATAGGTCATCCTCTGAGTAAATTTGAATGAATCAACCTTGAAATATCTCTTGCAGATGGCCACGTGGAAATGAGAAACACCTACTGGAAATTCCAATAATCCTTTGAACTTATAAGTGTGGTGTGGAAAGGGAAATAAAAGAAGTCTAGAGAAAGAGATACAGGGAGAAGAAAAGAGGGAGGCAAAGAGAAAGGGAAGGAGAAATAGAACACAGCCTTTCAGTTTGGGAGGCCATACATATTGATCAGAAGATCACATCAAAAACAACAGAGGCCAGGCCTGGTGACTCATGCCTATAATCCCAGCACTGTGGGAGGTCGAGGTGGGTGGATCACCTGAGGTCAGCAGTTAGAGACCAGCCTGGCCAACATGGTGAAACCCCGTCTTTACTAAAAGTACAAAAATTAGCTGGGCGTGATGGTGCACATCTGTAATCCCAGCTACTCAAGAGGATGAGGCAGGAGAATCGCTTGAATCCGGGAGGCAGAAGTTGCAGTGAGCTGAGATTGTGCCATTGCACTCCAGCCTGGGCAACAAGAGTGAAACTCCATCTCAAAACAAACAAACAAAAAAACAAACAAACAAAAAACAGAATCTTAGCTTTCGAAAGTCCAGTGGAGCCTCTTCTCTTGTCTGGATAATGGACACAAGCGTTCTGTGATGGGTTTGGAGACCTGCTGGTTCCAAAACCCAAGTCTGCTACTTGTGAATTGAATCATTTCTCTGAACCTCTGAAACTTGTAACGTGTGGATAACACTTTCTGCCTAATTTTCATTGCTACTTTGAAAACCAAATGTAAAAATGCTTTGCCAACAGCCAAGTGCCTTACAAAGGCAAGAAACAGATGTGGTCTGGGTGAATGGGACAGCTTTAGATGCCTAGCTCTGGCAAAACTAAGGCACTAAAATAAAAATGTGAAACAGACTGATTTACCTTAAAGTGTTGCCTTTGCCATGGCCAAAAACAATACAGCCTAATAGACCAGAAACACTGACTCCAGCATTTAACAATTTGTACATTTAAGCCATTTCCATGCTTCCACTGTCAACTCTCATCATTATATGAAATATGGTCTCAGGATATTATGTTCCATTAGTAAGAGACACAGTGCTTGAATTTTACAAGCGTTTTTTGAGTCACAGACACTTTTAACTTCTTAGTGTGGTCCTGACCTCACTTCATCTTTTCACTTGATAACAGTCATCAAAAAGGCACTTGGCATGAAGCAACTGTAGAAGCAACTGTATTTCCTTCTAGAACCATGTGATTTGCCATGTAGGCTGCTAGTCCAACTTAGCCCAAGGCAGACACTCAGCCAAGTAGCCAGGGAGCATCCTTCTTTTACAATCACCTCTCCCCTTTTCTTCATCCTCTCCCTCTTTGCCCAACTGAATGCCCTAATTATTTGGTTTGACATTACAAAAACACAACCCAAGGTTCAAGGCAAACCCTTCCTTTCTGAGGTGGGGAGACTTAAAGATCCCCTGTGGATCTGCAGAAGTGTAGGGCTGTTCACTACCTACCACTCAAACCATAGAATGACACAGTTTGCACAGCTGTGAAGCCAGCTGCCCTGCATTTCTTCCAGACCTCACGCCACGCTGCCTTCCAGCAATATCCTAGCTCTAGCTGCTCATGACCCTGGCTGTAATCAGCGAAGAAACAACTTTTTCAATAACAAAAATGATTTCTCCCCACAGTTTTGGCGCGGGACCTCTAAATGCCTTCCATGTGTAAGGAGAGTTGGTTCTAGAAACAGTTTCTGCAGGTTAAAGTTATTCAATTGGAATAGAACAGGCAGAAGCAAATTTATGACTGACTGGGTTTTTACTTATTTATTTGTTTATTTATTTGGTCTTTGAATTTGACAGTTTAGAAGACCCTCCTAAACTATGAATTTTATTCATTTAAAAAGGCAAACTATTTCAGCCAATTGTCTGGGGCTGAATCTGTGACAGATAAAGCAGACCACACCAAATTTTGGTTAGTCACTGCTTCTCTGTTATCCATGATTTGTGATTCCACATGATTTTCATGGGTGTATTTTATTGCATTTGACATAAATAACACTTGGTTAATAGGCTTTGAGCAAACTAGATGCTTGATACATCGTTACAACTGGGGAAAATTTCACAATGACTAAATAGTTTTTCAAGCTATAAAATGCCTGAGGTAGTTGTCTTTTAACCTCTCAAGTAAGGAGTTCATTTTAAATATGCAGGAATAAATCATTAGTGTGGTTTCTGAAATCTTAGCCAGAGATGGTCCTTACACTCCAGATACCACTCTTTCCTCACCTCAGAACTCCTCCCTGTGCCATGAAACAACCAGACAGCCTTGCCAGCAATCACTGTAAATGACACTTGGTTTGCTGTCTAGTGGATTAGAAAATTCTTCTTTGTTTTTCAAAGTTGATATACATGTTTGCATCTATAGGTCAAGTCCTTTCAGGTATCTTAAGAACATTTAAATTTCTAGAAATAAAAGATTTGCCGTTGTTTGTCTTGACAGCCTAAATCTGAGTCAAACCATGTCACCACTTGATTCATAGAACAGCAGCCAGGCCAGGCGTGATGGCTAATGCTTGTAATCCCAGCACTTTGAGAGGCTGAGGTGGGTGGATCACCTGAGGTCAGGAGTTTGAGACCAGCCTGACCAACATGGAGAAACCCCGCCTCTACTAAAAATACAAAATTAGCTGGATGTTGTGGTGTGTGCCTGTAATCCCAGCCACTTGGGAGGCTGAGGCAGGAGAATCGCTTGAACCTGGGAGGTGGAGGTTGCGGTGAGCTGAGTTTGTGCCATTGCACTCCAGCCTGGGCAACAAGAGGAAACTCCATCTCAAAAAAATAAAATCAAATCAAAATGAAAAAAAAGAACAGCAGCCAAATAAATGGCAACATATGTTAAGTCTAAGACCAACTGAAACCATCCACAAAAAAAATACCAGGTCAACACAAAGTAAGGTCAAATCAACCTTAAACTCACTTCATTGGCCTCTGGGTTATGGCTCATATAACATGATCTGTATGAACAATTTCTGTTGTAAAGCTACCTCATAAAGAAATATATCACCTATGGAGTCCTTTCATAAACCCAATTATAGGAACAATTCAGCAGAGTTATAGCTACTGGGATCTGGGTTCTACCTCCTCCATGGTTCTGCTTATTAAAGACAGTGAAGTGAAAATATTGAGGTGAGAAAGAAACAATGACTGAATTTAGCCAACACAGAAAAGACTGGCATGATTACTCAACCAGGCATAACTTTAGTTCTCTCCTCTATTGCTGTGTTTCCAGATTCATTTATTATAGATGTTTCATCCTAAGTAAAAGCTATAAGCAGCCCTTTTATATACAAATATGAATGTCATGTCAGTATCTCACCAATTTATTTGGACAAAATTGTGCATGATTCATTAAAAAATCAACTGGCTATTTAATCATCATCACAGTTTAAATTTAATCATCACAGTACTTTGTTAACTAAGATCTTTGGTGGCAAGGAGCAGAAGGAAAATAAGAATAGTGATTAATAAAACATATTATTAATTAATAATTAATAAAAATATATTGTTTGGAAAGAAAAAGCCCAACTGAGAAATATATGATTTCTTTTAACCTTATACTAAAGCTCAAAGCAGAAGGTATTCATACCAAATTTGTTGTTCCACACAAAGTTGAAATGGTAACACTAATTTGGAAAAGAAATAACATGTTATAATAAAAAGGCACAGAAGGGGTCCAAGAAGAGAAGTAGATGTTAACACACAAATGAAAACTTTTCTGCTGCCAAGACTTATCATTCAAAAGTAGAGGGAAATGAGAATCTTGCTATGAATACTAGTGCATTGATTCAAGTTTTTACTGCATTTGCTGCACGCAAAGTATTGTGGAGCAAATGTGCATTAAAACTAATATTACTGTGTATTAAGCCTAGTGCAATTTTCTTTCCAGTTGCTGATTGCTGCAGGTCTTTATTCTCTGTCAATCTCTGAAAAGCTCACATAGAACCTAATAGTCATAATGAATCTTGGGCACAGTCTCGTATCTTTTCTATATTAGAACTAGTTTCATTTCTCTTGTGGTTTTTCTTGGTGACTTAAGAAAAAATAATGGTGTTATTTATGTGGGTTCATAAAAACATTATTATTTTTTCCCTGAAGTCCTTCGTTTCTGTAAACCTCTTGCTGAGGTTCAATTATTTTTCTCCCCTGAGTGGGAGAACATGGTTTCAAGGCTTGGGTTCTCATAACTTCTTTCATTACTTTCATGGCCCTGCTTAGGATATGGATAAAATTCCTTATGGTAGTGAAGGTTTAGAGGCTGTACAATCAGGAGCAGATGAAAACAGTGGTGTTGAAAGTAAAAGGTAGAGTTCTAGCCTTCCTTGGGAAGTGGGGCTCCCACCGATTTGCAATCTATCATTATGCATAGAAGGAGAAAATGTCTAGAGTTCATGGATACATATGGGAGGTGCTCTGGTCAGGTGAAGGTGAAATGATGGTCTGAGTTCTCTTGATGGTGCTGGGAAGCATTGAAGTATCAGGAGATAAGTGTGCATTTGAAGCATAGAAGTGGGTTTGAATTCTGACACTATTGTGCAATTATAGAGCAAGTTTATTACCTTTCTGAATGTTAGCTTGCTTACTTATACAATGGAAATTCTCATAACTCAGAGTTA
The DNA here is from genome assembly GCF_043159975.1 of Macaca nemestrina. Classification (NCBI taxonomy): domain Eukaryota; kingdom Metazoa; phylum Chordata; class Mammalia; order Primates; family Cercopithecidae; genus Macaca; species Macaca nemestrina. The sequence goes on along the minus strand of NC_092129.1, from coordinate 171,369,199 downwards.
TGAGGATTGAGTTAAAAGGGGGTAGGAAATGAAGTACCTGGCATAGTCAGTGCTTTATAAGCACCTTTCAAACAACTCAAGCAAGAAGGAGGCTCAGTTTTGTTTATCAACATAAAACCTTGATGTTGTATCACCGTGATAAGGAAAGATGACTTGCTATCTTTTATTTTGGCTTATTGCATGAAATATTAATCTAACAAACATTCATCAGAAGCTTACCATGTATGCAATACAAGTTAACAGTTTCGTCAACTACTAAATCTATCAGTAGAAATATCAACATCCATGAGAGAGATTTCCTTTCCAAAGCAAGAGACAACATCTGCCTAATTCACCTGTAAATCCTCAGTAACTAGCAGAGGTCTTGGCCTGTAATAGATGCTCAAAGAGTATTCATTGAATGAAGGAATGCATGAGGGTAATGACCACTTCCCCATACGTCCATCTTTAGACCAGACTTATTGGATTTCTTCTTCATTATCTAGTAATATCTACAAACATCTTCATATATCCGGTCCTTGATTTATTATGGCAATTTCTATATGCAGAAGCTCTAGAGCAAGGAGACAAACCTGTCCCCTCAGAGGGGCCTACAAGCCCGTCAGGCCTTTTAGCATTTTCGTTTCCGCTTCTTCAGCCCCCGGAATAATCTAGAGACCTGATCTTCTCTAACGAGTTTGTATTTAGGTCATATGGAAAGAAAGGGTTATTTTGATTTTTACTCATGTTATATTATGGTTGCAATATCACTTGCAATGATACATACCATTAGCTTTTCCTCATCAATATTCAGCTCATGGCCTCCTCCCAGTGACTTCCTAGACATGAAGGGCGATTTAACATGCAATTCTTGCAAAGAACACTAGATGTTACTTCCCCTATACTTCAAAAACAGGAATGCCTTTGATTTTGCCAATTTTGAAAATGAAGAAGTGGAAATGAGGCAGGTACAGCCTGACCATACTGTGTTTCTCCTCATTGACTCAGAAACTTTTTTCTTTTTGACCTGGACCCTAGAACTATCATCACTGTCACAAAAATCATGGGTGCCTCCCATTTGATATATTTCTGAAAATGATACCTGAACTTTTAAAAATAAACCTTACTGAAATGGAAATGATGTGCTCCACCTCAGAGGCTGTCCTTCATCTCCATGTCCTGAGAATATAAACTTGGATGAAACGGAATTTTTCTTTCATTCTGTTGTCATGCTCAGGTTGCCTTACAATTCGTAGAAGGAAAATTATTAAAATATTTAAAGAATTGAGCAGAAAGAAAGCTGAGATATTACCTATTCCAGTGAACATATCTTGCAGGTGAGGAAATGGTGTCCTACAGAACTCTGAGGTCCATAAGAAGAGACAAAGAAAGTGAAAAGGAAAAAACCCCAGAATCTAGAAATTTCATAGTAACTTAGTTCCAGGGGTATGTTGGGCTGACTCTCTAAGTTCATGAGAGCTGACTGTGCACATCTCTTCCTAATTTCAAGATTAGTGACATCATATTGGTAGCTTGAAATTGGTCATGGAGGGCAACATGTACACCATGGAAGTCAGCAAAAACAACTATAAATTGGAGAGTTGGTTGTTAAACATTTACCAGCACACCAGTGCTCAGTTCACAGAGTTGAGTATGATATTTAATAGAAATATTGTCTGCACTAGCTAAGTACACACACGAATAGTTTAGGCATGTTTTATTTGCTGCTAAAAATATTGAAAAGAAAAGTATCAGAATGGTTTTGCTCAACCAACTTAATGTGGCAACTTAATGTTCAAATGTTTATTTCAAAGGATCTAGAAGCATGTTGATAGGTAACTTTATTATTGCTTTACTGCTATTTTAATATGGAGAAACCAGTATGACTAAAGTGAAAGACTATAAGTGTGTCTATTGAAAATAGGCTTCCATCTTTAGAATACATATAAATCTACATGATATAGGCATATTCAAACAATTTTTCATAGAAGATATTTGATCCCCTCACATTGTATTTTGGTCATGTATGAAGATGAAAATGGATTGCCTTTTGCAGTCCGCTCGATAAGTCAGGTGGGTCAGCGTCTCAACATATTATACAGCATTTCCACATTTGCCAGCTAATGCCACTGTTACACATTAACTCTGTTTGCAATCCAGTTTCAATCAAATAAATGGTGAGTCATTTGCAGCGCCCCCACACAAGACTTGCCAGCTGGCAAGGTGCATCTGGAAGCAACAAGTCAACAACTGTTCAGAATTCCCCCAGCCTTGCTCTCCTCAGCACCATTACTTGACTAGATCAGAACTTTATGAAAGTCATTATATGTAGGCCTTCCAAAGGAAGCCTCTAGAAATCATATTTCAGTTTCTGCAAGACACATGTGTTTGTTAAGCAATGGAGAGAAGGGTTTCCTTTGTTCATTTGCTTTCCAAATAGTTGCTAACTTAGAGTAAACGCAGCTGCAGATGAAATGAGGGTTCCGGGTGAGCACCTGACTTGCTGCAAGGAGACATGAGAAATCTCCTTTGCACTTTGTTTTTTAGAAAATGTGACTCGATGATGACCTGTGCATACACCAAGAAACCAGATTAGAATTTTACATTTATGCACAAAGATGGTGTAGGGTAATACGTGAGACCATTTGTCCTCTTGGTGTGTTTTAAAGTTCTCCAGGGCATTTTCGAGCATTCTGATATGCAGAGGAAAATGATTCAGAGTGGAAGATCATTGATGAAGAAAATAGCCAAAGGGTAGAGAATTCCAGGAAAAATGGCAAGTCAAACTTAAAAGACATTGATAAATCTTGTTTAAATTACTGTAGCATATTCTACCCGAACAAGTGAATCAAGCAGAAATTTTTAGTGGTACTTGGCTTAAATATTACTGCATAATGGGCTTGGCATTTTTCTTTGATATAGAAAGTGAGACCTGGCGCATTAGGACAATTAGGTTTGTCAGCTGGGAACTAGAATTACCTGATTTTGACAAGTTTGATATGACTAGGTACAATAGCATCTCTCTCTATGGGGACAATCTCTTAGAACACTACCAAACCCTTTTTAAGAAACACATACTGGAAGAAACAGTTATCACCATCAAACCCCGGTGGTGCAACAGATCCTGGGAAGAGAGACCTTTAGAATGCAGATTGGATTTTACTTTATTTAGGGGTTTGGTTGGGTGAATTAGTATGAAGGGTCAACATTTTTTTTTCATCTGTAGCTGGGCATTTAGGTTGACTCCATATCTCAGCTATTGTGGCTACCACTGCAGTAAACATGGGGGTACAGATATTTTTTCACATATTGATTTCATTTCTTTGGTATATACCCAGAAGGAAAATGGTGGATCATATAGTAGTTATATTTTTAATTTTTAAAGGAACATCCATACTGTTTTCCTTAATGACCCATCTACAGATGAATGGATAAAGAAAATGTGCTGTCTGTCTACACAGACACACGCACACACACCCACACCCACACACAATGGAATACTATTGAGCCATAAAACAGAATGAAATCCTGCCATTTGCAGCAAGATGGGCAAACTTGGAGGACATTATATTAAGTGAAATAAACCAGGCACAGAAAGACAAGTATCAACATGATCTTACTCCTATGTAGAGTCTTAAAAAGTTGATTTCATATTAGCAGAGAGTGGGATGGTGATTACCAGAGGCTGAGGAGCATAGAGGAGATAAGGATTGTCATTTGAGAGGACTGGGAGAGGTTGGTCAGTCGGTACAGTTACAGTTAAACAGGAGGATATACACAGTAGGGTGACTATAGCAAATAACAATGTATTGTGTATTTTAAGACATAAAAGAGAAGATTTTGAATGTTGTCACCACAAAAAATTAAGTGTTTAAAGTGGTGGATATGTGTGCCCTGATTTGATCATTTATGCTATGTATGCATGCATTGAAACAACACATCTCATAAATATGCACAATTATTATGTGTCAAGTATAAATTTAAAAGTTAAATTAAAACATTTGCACCTTCTTTCTCTCTTTGAGAAAGGAATGAATTCCAGTCTTGATTTGAGTTGGGGTCTGTGGGTTTTACAGAGTCTAGCCTACTGGGTTTGAATGCCACCTATAGCCTCACTATGTATGGGACCTTGAGTTAATTGATGAACGCTCTGTGTCTTACTTCTTCTAGGATAAACTGGGGATAATATTATAATAACATCTATTTCACAGTTGTGAGGATTATGATAAGGCAATATGAATAAAGGTCTTAGAACGGTCGTGGGTACATAGTGAGCACTGAGGAAATGTTCATTGGCCCAGTCAGCCCAGGATGCTAATAAGCTTTAGAGACTCAGCACCTGCTGGGAGAAGAGCCACAGACAGACTCGGGCTGAGCAGAGCCAGCTGGCTCAGCTGTGAGATCCCTCTGTGAGGCGATGTTTTCGCATTGCTTCTCCTTCTGTACAGATCTGTGTAGAGGCTCAGAGGAAAATCTCTTTAACCCCCCAAGTCGAGCCTTGGCTGAAGCAACCTGTCCCACACTATAGTTCAGGCTGCGACTGGGAAGACTCGAATCTCTTTTAGGTAACTCAACTTAGGGGGTAAATCATTTAACTCAGGAGGCAGATAAAAGATGTGATATACCAGTGTTTAGTCACTTACAATTCTAACTGTTTGGGATGCTGTTGTGATTTGAAATGTCACAGGATGTGGGAAGCAGGGTATGAGTCAGTGAAGACTTCGGGTCCTCTTGCCCTTTCCTTTGGAAAGCCTCCTTGCTGTGCCCTCCCATTATGGGGACTCTTAAACTGATTTTACAATTATTCCAGAGTGGGGATAGCAGGACTAGCACTCCAGGTATTAATACATTTGTTTTTACAACAGTCATCTATTTAGCATCTTCTATGCCCAGACCCTGTGTGGACACTATGGGCACAAAGATAGGTAAACATGCTCCTCGTTTTTGGATGGTGACATAATTGAGATACAGACAAAGCATCACTGGATACAGGAAATGAAGAGGCTGTCCCTGTCTGGGAGAGTGAGGGATTTTTAGAGAGGAAGGCACTGAGGTTGGTCCTCAAAGGCTGAGTAGGATATTTCCCAGGGATGAAGCCTGGGAGTGTGTGGAGGGACATGGAGGAAGAGCTTCAAGAGTTGAGGGGCATTCTAATCAGAGAAGACACTCTGCACAAAATTCATTTGGCATTTAAGTCCCCCTGGCTCACAAGATTGCATATGTATTCCTTCAAAAACGTTCATAGATATCTACAGTGCACTGAACTGGCCATGGCAAGACAAAGACCTCTCTGCTGTTGAGGAGCACACGTGACAGGAAAGACAGGTGTGGAAGGTGAATGCGACGTAGCATAAGAGCTTGAGCATCCTCTGTGCTGGGGCGTTAGAGGGAGCGACAGAAAATGGGGAGCCTGTCCAGCAGAGCCTGGGGACTCAGTGTGGCTTCTTGGTGAAGGCTGTGCTTGAGCAAGGCTTCAGGAAAGAGCAGTTTCCCCCAGAAAGGCAGAGGAGAGAGTGTGTGTAAAGGCATGAGTGCAAATTGCATGCACACATTGCAAAGAACAAGAAAGCTGGTAGGACTCGAACCTGTCATGGGAGCAAAGACATGCAAAGGATGAGACTGGAGAGGGAGCTGGACAAGGCAGGGCCCCAGAGGTTTTTGCTCTAAAAAGCTCGTGATAGCAACATGAGGAAGATGGATCAGAGCAGCCTGAAACTAGAGGCAGGGAGGTACTGGGTTGATCTTAAACATTTGGCAAGACATGATAAAGGCTTGAGTTAGAGCAGTAGGATTAAGACATTTTTAAGAGGTGATATACCCAGGACCTAGTAAACAATGACCATGAAGGGTTAGGGAGAGGGGCAGATGAGTTTCCACCTTAGGTAGACTAGTGGTTCTACTTACCTGTTCAGAAATCAGAGAAAGGGGCAGATGCTCACAGGACTGGTTAATGAGCTCACACTTATACAGGGGAGTTTTGGGGCAACATTGTTGTGAAGGATTCAAGCAGGCAGTGAATACATGGATTGGGAACTCAGGAGAAATAGTCATCCTCACTAAAATCAGAAACAGGTAAGATCTGGGTCAAAGATTCTTGCTCATTGGATTGAATTGTGCCAAAGTGTGCATCCCTTCAAAGTATGGATCCGGGATGCTCCAGTCGGACCAGCTCAAGTTCCCACACCAGGGTCCGCCATATACAATCAGGCTATCGCTTTACCCTACTGTACCTTAAAAATACCACCCTTTCCTATATTTGCCATGACATGGCAAAATATTAAGGAAGCTCTATGCTAGGGAAACCATGGGAAGAGATGGAAGGGAATTGGGATTAGATTCCTGCAGAACATCAATTTTAAAGCACTGCAGAAAAATAGGAGCCGCACAACTGCTGGGAAGGGACAGAAGGTGGACAAGGGTAAGACTCGGGGAAGGGGTGTTCTGGGGAAATGGAAGAAACAGCAGGTTCAAATGCAGCAGAGAGCCCAGGGAGACCATGTTCCTGTCCCTTGGAAGAGAGAAAATGGCTAGTGACTCCATCAAATGTTCTTTCAGGCAAGCCGTAGACGCCCAGTTTCAGTGGGCAGAAGAGTCGAGAGAGGAGAGAAAGTAGAGGCACTGAAAGTTGATTTCCCATTCATTCCAGGACACTGGCTATGAGTGAAAGGTGAGAACAACTGCCCCAGTTAGAGGGAGACAGATGTCAAGAGAGGTTTGATTTTGTTTTTCAGTTATGCACAGAGGTGTGGCTAATCTGATTTCCCCAGTTAGGTTACATGCTCTCCAAAGATGAAATCCTGTTTTCTAAGGTTCTGGGCATATTCAGATGCTAATTCAGGACGTGTAGGTTCACATATTGATTTTTGTCACAGAATTATTCAAACAGCATTAATTATGTGTGCACCAATTCCAAATGTAATTTCTTGATAGGTTTATACATATGTTACATATACACATTTCATAAGGGGAGAGAACAGATTTGATGATTTTAGGTAGCAATAAGGAATCTATTAAAAATATTGGGATTCAATGGACAATTATCCTCTTTCTGTGGAGATTTTCTTTCGCCTAGATTTATTTTAAAGATATTTTGTGCCTACTTTACTCTCCACAATGGCCTTTCTCCTGCATTCATCTGTTAAATAACGTTTTCTCTCCCGTAGTACTCAGACCATATGGTCCCCTTCTGCAGTGTTTTTGACTTTTTTGTGAGATAAATGGTACTTGAGGATGGGTCTCATCATTCTCAAATACTGAGCAAATATACTAATTGAGCTTAAGTGTAAGATCAGCTCTTCCGACAACTTATTGATCAAAAATACCACCCTTACCATTGCACTTAAATGGAAAGGTCTATGTTAATTTATACTGCATAAAGCATGCCAAACAAAACACGATAGTCCGTGTTTAAAGTTTCTGTTTGCACTAGGATGTGTCATTGAATCGCAGAAAAGCGTTAGAAGTGATTACAGATCATAACAAATGGACTCTATTTTCAACTCCCATTTTTAATTTAAACTTCTAGCAAATCCAGAAGGATTTCCAGACATTTACATGAAGATACAATACGGATGTGATAATAATGAGACCTTTGAATAAGAAAATATGCCCTTTAAAATAATGAAAGGAATAGAATAATTCTGGTGAATTGATTGAGCACACAGCAGAAGTCTCTCTTTTGTAGAAGTGGCAGCCAGTCATTGGTGTCCAGTCATTGGTGTCCGGTCATTGGTGTCCGGTCATTGGTGTCCGGTCATTGGTGTCCAGTCATTGGTGTCCGGTCATTGGTGTCCGGTCATTGGTGTCCGGTCATTGGTGTCCGGTCATTGGTGTCCGGTCATTGCTGTCCGGTCATTGGTGTCCGGTCATTGGTGTCCAGTCATTGGTGTCCGGTCATTGGTGTCCAGTCATTGGTGTCCGGTCATTGGTGTCCAGTCATTGGTGTTTAGTGATTTCTGTGTGCATTTTTCCGAAATAAAATTTTGCAGAGCTTTTTTAAAAAAAAAAAAAAAAGTTTATATCTCCAGATAAAAAGACTGGTAATTTCAGCTCCATTTTATTTGATGCCAGGATTTCTCAATGGACATGCAACAATTGAAGTTTCCCATTTGGGAGTTGCCCCTTGTGTGAACCAAGCGATGTTCACACCCTGCATCAACTCAATATTTTAACAGTAACGTGACAAATGGTATATTTTCCCCAATTAACTTCCAGTTACTATAACTTATACCATGTAGCCTCACCTGATTCACTAGTGTATTTGTCAGAGTTTAAACAATTTATCACTTTCCTGAAAGTATAAGAAATGCAATTTTACTTATTCCGTTACTTAGTTTTAAGTCAGATACTTGAAAAACACACACTTTGAACTATCCCCAATAATCATGTGTAATGGAACCAGAAGGCTGTTAGTTACTCTCATGGCCCAATTCTAGTATAAAACTTAAGATTTCAAAGATCTCATAATATCTGAGCCATGAATATTTGCTTCAGGCATCAACTTGGCATTAAAAAAATATATTTAAAACCACATGGACGTTTCACTTTGCCAGAATATCTACTTCTCATATTATGCTTAAAAAATACCAAACTTTGACAAAAATACCTAATTTTTTTCCCATTCTGCAAGTCAGAAATCACTTCCTGTTTGGTGGGCTCATCTTCTTTTTTCATTTCTAGGCTAGAACACACTTGTCACTCACTTTGGATTAATTGGTTAATGATTTGGTAATTAAAATTACTGCCCAGAAAGTATATTCTAAACTCCAACAACAGTTTCCTCTTAGGATTTGTGCTTAAGGCTTTCACTCTGGGAATCTAAAGAGTACATCTGGAAGGAAAAAGAACAAGAGAGAGTAAGATGGGTAAAAATAAAGGTGTTCAACTGGAAGGCCGAAGAGTTAATAAAATGTAAAATATTGGTAGTAGTGTTTTGTCCAGATGAGACAGATACATAGTTTGTATTGGAAATATTCTTTATTTTAGCCTTTCATATATTTTTGGTATTATTAGCTATCTTTGTATATAATGTTCATGATTAATGTTTGCTTAACACTCTACAGTTTGTAAAATGCTCTCAGATCTTGTCTTCTCAACAGCAGAGTAAACTCCTTGAAACCTGGAGGCGTGTATTTCATTTCGCCGATACTTAAAAGGAAATATGTTCAAACCAATAATTTGAACATATTTGGTTTTTTCGTTGTTTGTTTTTTTTGGATGGCATTTCGCCCTTGTTGCCCAGGCTGGAGTGTAATGCCGCAATCTTGGCTCACTGTACCCACTGCCTCCAGGGTTCAAGCAATTCTTCTGCTTCAGCCTCCCAAGTAGCTGGGATTACAGGCGCCCACCACCACACCTGGCTAATTCTTTTGTATTTTTAGTAGAGACAGGGCTTCACCATGTTGACCAGGCTGGTCTCGAACTCCTGACCTCCTGACCTCCTGATCCACCTGTCTCGTCCACCCAAAGTGCTGGGATTACAGGTGTGAGCCGCCATGCCTGACCAATACTTGAATATATTCAACATATTCGAATATATTCAAAGCAATACTTCATCAAGGCTTTAAGTATCTGTAGAATGTTTAAATGCAGTATCACATCCATAGACACAGACACATTACTTCTGATAGTTTGCAGGAAAGGGTATAGAAGCGGGAGGTGCAGGCCTTGGTGTCAGATCCAGTTAAGTTTTTAAAAGGCAAAGCCATTTCCAAATAAAGTGAAGTAAGATGTTCCTATGAAGTTCCCGAGTCAATTCTAGAACATGGCTAGAAGTGAGGGTCCCGAAACTTTCTATTGTCTTTCCAAGGAGATGTCCCACTTGTGAAGTGTCCAGGCGATAAGAGTGTCAGGCAGGAGCCTCTCAGGGCCTCACTAGCTGGAGTGGCCTGTGAAGAGGGTGAGCAGGGAAAGTTTTCAGTGCCCTCGCTGTGTCATCTTTCCAGGATGAACCTAGTCTTCCTTCATCTTTTTGACACATTAATTTATCACTCAGGGACACACACACTGTACCACATTTTACTCACTTTTTCAAGTAAAGAGGTCTTTAATACTTGTAACCCTATGATAAATCAATGTTCTACTCTCAAAAAATACCCCTAATGAAATAACACTTCTTATTTTTAAAAGTTAAAATAAATATCTTAATTGTTTTTAAAAAACATTTATTTAGGCAAAGTTGAATCTGGCCATCTGTTGCCACGTAGTTAACTAGTAATGTAGTAAATACAGTATGAGAACATACATCTGTTTCCACTCACTGAACTCATTAATCATTGGCCTAATATGACTGCACAGTGCCTCTCACATTTTAAATTTGTACCATGGTGGCAAAGGCTAATCTTGGGATATTTCATTTATTTTTGATTGCCAAGCAACAAATTAAAATAAAATTTTATATTGTGCTTTATTAAAAAACCCATTGTGGTGGAGAAAATATGCAGATTTATATGAGATACAAAATGGGATGAAATGCAATTGGTACATATGGGAATCTTGGAGCAGGTGGTCTTCTTTTGCTGTAACTCTAGTCTATTTTTTAGAGGCTTGGTATTTGAGGATCTCACATTCCAAGATTCTCTTCTGCCAATAGTTTTGCCTGGAACATAGTGTACAACCAAGCTCACCTACCTCCAGACAGAAGACAAATTATCAACCACTTTCATTGATTCTATGGATGAGAAACCATTCATTAATTATATACATAAATTAATAAAAATAATTACTTTTTAAAATAATGATTTATTAAATGCTTACTTTATACCAGGCATTCTGCCAGGAAATGTAAAGATAATGGTGAACTATGTAGTCACGCTCTTTGTTCTAAGAGATCTTCCAGTCTTAAGAGTCCCCCGAGTCTAAACGCTTAAGTGACTCTTGAAAATTTAAAGAAATAAACAAACTACTGTCTAAAGATGTTTTCTCTTTAAAATGCATATGATATTTAAGCAAACATGAGTTTATTTTTATATCTTTTGGCTTTAAATGGGATATTTTTAAAAAATATACAAATCCACATCAGCCTAGAAAGTGCTGATTATGTAGCCAACACTGTCTTTATTTTCCTTGTCCTTGTTGATAGAAGAAAAACGTGAGAATTTTTTTCTGTTGTCTTAACACACTCCTCGTTACCACTTACAAATTTAATTTGGTCCAAAATAAGAAAATAATCTTTCTACTTCCCCCGAAAAAGCTTACTTGGGAGTCGGAATCAGTACTTTCAGCAGCCTCTGGTAAACCAGAAACTTAATCACTCACAGCAGCTGACACTCCTGTCCCTGGTGATCTGAATGCCATCATCCTGCAAAGACTTGCACTTGGCTTTGCAGAGCATTCCACAGCCATTGTCACTGGGCATCTGTGAGGTCAGCTTCTAAGGGGAACTGAGAAATGCCTTGTGTTGTTTAGAAGCAGTTATAGTACTCCATTTTAATATTTGGAATTTCACATATCCTAAGTAAAATCCCACTTAACGATTAAGCAGAATGGATGTATTATTTTAAAGTTTGTTTTTATCTTCACTAACCGTATATACTTATCTTCCCTAACTTAAGAATATAAGAAACCTCAAGTACTAGTTATGTAAGCAAATGGATCCTTACGTTCTTCTTACTGCTCGCTTACAGATTGAGGAAATAAGACGTTCAATGATAGAATAACATGCAAGAGTCTTAAATTCTTTAGCAAATGTAGAAAACTAGTTAGGACTCTTTACAAGATATAGCCCGTTACAAAATATCACCTTTAATACAATCCTTTTTCCGTTAAGTCAAAATAATAGTGGTGTATAGAAGGCTCTAACAGCAGTAATTTTCATTCATTTTAAAATACACTCGTGTTCAAGATTAGAAAATTTTAATTGTCCCACAAAAATGTGTGTGGTGTGCTCATAGAATCTATGTTTAATATCCATTGATTGCTGGAAATGATGAAGAATTGGGTAATATGCCAACATTTTGTTCTTTATTCAATACATCAGCACTTGCATACTTCCGAAGAATGATAGTGTAGACACATCTGAGGTTTATTCAGGCTACAGTTATATATATATACACACACATATATATAATATATATTTTTAAATTTTTATTTTATGTTCAGGGGTACATGTGCAGGTTTGTTATATAGGTACATTGTGTGTCACAGGGGTTTGGTGTACAGATTATTTCATCACCCAAGTAATAAGTATAGTATACTATAATAATAATTATCATATTATATATAGTATATATTATATATACAATATATAGTATAATATAATAAAAAGTATAAAAAACTACCCAATGGGTAGTTTTACAATCCTCAGCCTCCTCTCAACCTCCACTCTTAAGTAGGCCCAGGTGTCCTTCTTTGTGTCCATGTGTGGTCAGTGTTTAGCTCTTACTTATGAGTGAGAACATATGATATTTGGTTTTCTGTTCTGGAGTTAGTTTGCTGAGGATGATGGCCTTCACCTTTATCCATGTTGCTTCAGAGGACATGACCTCATTCTTTTTTATGGCTGCATAGTGTTCCGTGGTGTATACATACCACCTTTTCTTTACTTCTTTTTTTTTTTTTTTTTTTTGACAGAGTCTTGCTCTGTTGCCCAGGCCGGAGTATAGTGGTGTGATCTCGGCTCACTGCAAACTCTGCCTCCCAGGTTCAAGCGATTCTCCTGCCTCAGCCTCTCAAGCACAGGTGCCTGCCACCATGGCTGGCTAATTTTTCTATTTTTGGTAGAGACGGGGTTTCGCCATGTTGGTCAGGCTGGTCTCAAACTCCTGACATCAGGTGATCTATTCGCCTTGGCCTCCCAAAGTGCTGGGATCACAGGCATGAGCCACCACACTCGGCCCTACCTTTTCTTTATCTAGACTACAGTTATTAACTGGTATGGGCATATGAATGGGATGACTTCTCTCAGTGACTCTGTTGGCCCCACAGCAGCTCACAAGCTGTAGGTGTGGTGCGGGAGGTACAAGGGGAATTCTCAAGGTTGAGTCAGGTGTGGATCCTTTTAAAAGAAAAAGAAACAAATTATTGTATCTCTGGCCTTGACTTAATTATTTTTGTTACACACATATGTGGCATAACAAACATGTTAAACATGTACCTATACAAACCTGGTTATAAACTGATTCTGAGAGCCCTTGTGAAACCATAAAATCCAAACAAATTAAAATCAAATACAGGCTACAAAATCACTTAAAACCAAGTTAACAAAACTAATTTAATGTGGCAGAAGATGTTGTTTGGCTGAAATTAAATTACTGCTTAAAATGTGAATATGGTACTGACTGCTGTGGCAACAGTGCTTTTGAGCTCAGCGTGCCTATATATTTCAAGTTTGGTGTGATAGTTTTCTGGGAGAACACAGTAAAGTCTTCATTTATTCTTTAGATTTACTTGGTGCAAATAAATCATTTATTTATTAAGTCCACTTTTTAATTCTTGCCTGTACTACTTGTTGCTATTACACACAAAAGGATTGTTTAATTTTTTATCATCAAAATCAAAGCATAAAGGAATTATAAATCGAATCCCTTAGAAAATGTGCAGAAACTTAAAAACATGGCCAAGCACTTCCTCTCTCTCATTTCTGATGACCATGGATACCAGTTTGAAAAGAGTACCTTGGAAGATAGTAAAACTCATTATGAAACTGTACTATATGAAAGAGTAGTCTCTACATAATAGCACAAACTTTTTTTTTTTTTTTGAGACGGAGTCTCGCTCTGTTGCCCAGCCTGGAGTGCAGTGGCGCGATCGGCTCACTGCAAGCTCCGCCTCCTGGGTTTACGCCATTCTCCTGCCTCAGCCTCAAGTAGCTGGGACCACAGGCGCCCGCCATCTCGCCCGGTTAGTTTTTTGTATTTTTAGTAGAGACGGGGTTTCACCGTGTTAGCCAGGGTGATCTCCATCTCCTGACCTCGTGATCCACCCGCCTCGGCCTCCCAAAGTGCTGGGATTACAGGCTTGAGCCACCGCGCCTGGCCAATAGCACAAACTTTTAAAATTCAATGCCATAAAACACTTAAATGCACAGTTTGATTTTTCTATATAGTACATTAGAGGGTCACGACTAACCTACATTATGCCTTTGTGCAAATTAGAAAAGGGTCCCCCTCCCTGCAGACGCAGCCCCAAGCCAGGGCTCATGGCTTAAGCCACAGGGACCAGGCAGGATTTCAGGCCTACTTGCCCTTGGCTCAGTGCCCTCATGGTATGACATCCTGCATAACTGTACATGGCAGACCCTTTATATTAAAAGTCAGAGAAGCGGCCCTGCACGGTGGCTCATGCCTGTAATTCCAGCACTGTGAGAGGCCGAGGCACACGGGTCACCTGAGGTCGGGAGTTTGAGACCAGCCTGACCAACATGGAGAAGCCCCGTCTCTACTTAAAATACTAAATTAGCTGGGTGTGGTAGCGTATGCCTGTAATCCCAGCTACTCGGGAGGCTGAGGCAGGAGAATCGCTTGAATCTGGGAGGCAGAGGTTGCAGTGAGCCTAGATCGCGCCACTGCACTCTAGCCTGGGCAACAAGAGCAAAACTCCTTCTCAAAAATAAAAAAGTTGGAGAAGCAAGTTTCCTGTTTTTTCATTTAATTTTTCAAAAAAAGAAATCCAGACTCTCAAATTGACTCATTAGCTAAGTCAAACTTCTTTGTAATGTCATATTTACTTCTGTTAATTAAGGCAAAAGCTTTGGGAGATACTTCCCTTGGGAAAATATTCCTGGTGACTTCTTCTTAAATAAAATAACAACAAAACAAAACAAAACCTTCTAACTCATTAGTTCAATTTTCCACTTATTTCCCTAATTTCACGGCAGTCTTCCCATTTTAACCCATTTGGTGTAATTGACCAAGTAGTCAAACCCTAATTTCAAGTTTCCTGACCCCTTCTTGATCAGTTTCTGTTTATCAAAAAGTCTATTTTGTTGGTATGCCATAGGGTCTAGAAAGAAATATTTTTAGTGTCCTCTATGGCAGGGTTGCCCAGCAGCAATGCAGCTATATATACTCACATTCTCATTTGCTTACTATATATATATTATATGTAGCTTAATTTAAGCAAAGCCCTTTCCATATAGATAGAGCATCTCAAGTAGGAATACATGATGGTGAATTATGTAACGCTGTTTTCATGAATATTACTCACTGCGCTTTAAATGCTGTTTAGAGGTTATTTCTAAATATGCAAGTACTTGAGTTCCATGTGTGTGCCCACCCTGCTCTAGCCCAGAGAAAAGGAGAGGAGAGAAATGCATTAAGAACCCGTGGCAGGAAACTGGATGATGCTGGAAGTAGAAGCCAGGAAGTTTAGAATAATGTAGGGTCTCAAGAACCTGACTGTATTTTAGTATTATTGTTTGTCGCTTAAAATTTAAAATCTTTGGCAAGTATGTGCTTAATAAAAGCCCAATATCTAGAAGATAGAGTGGTGGAAACATTTTCTCTCTCTCTCTCTCTCTCTCTCTCTCTCTCTGTTTCTCTTTCTCTCTCTCTCTGTCTCTGTGTGTGTGTGTGTGTGTGTATGTGTGTGTGTGTATGTGACACAGAGAGAGAGAGAGGCCATTCCATTGTGTGTGCGTGTGCATATACATACCTAAGTATTCTGCAGATGCAGCTTCATATGTAAGAATCAGGGCCTGACATACAGAAACAGGTAATTGCTGTTATGCAATTATGAGCTTAAATTGTAAATCCACTCTCCTCTAAACTTCATACCCAGCAAAATTACACAGAGGCAATTTTACTTAGTGGATTAAAGCCATTTATCACAGAGTAAATCTTTGCCAGATCCTTGTGAAAGGAATAGAGCACTAGGAGCTGCCGTTTACCTAAAGAATCAAAGCCTAGTGCGCATCCCTAGTACCTCTCTCAATTTGCATGCATAATGACCTCCTCTGAGCCTGAACAGCGACATGCTCAAAGCGGGTGCTTTTGTAAGCTGCCTGCCCTGTATTTGAGGGCACGCATTCAAGCTGCCCGATGGTCAGCTGAAAAAGGCATCCAGGTACTGTTTCGGAATGTGATCCCAAAACTCTAAAAACATACACAAAGCTTAAATGGACAATTTCTGAAATACTAGAGTGCAAACTGACCTCATTCACCCTTCACCTCTGTGAGCCCCTCTGTGCTAGATGGCTTTGGAGGACAGATGAAGTGGGGGAAGGAATGGGGAGAGACATATTAGTGCTTCCCCCTCAGCTCTCCTTTCCTCTCTGTTTCCCCTTCAGCTATCAGAAGAGGCCGCTGAAGGACCTTTTGCACAGTTTGGCAGTCATACTATTCTCAGGCAAATTACTAGTACTCATTTTTGAAAAACTGAAATTCTTCTTCTCAACTCAGGATGCAGAGCCTGCCCCTTCCTTGTCACTCTCCACTCTGTCCTGTGGAGCTTGAATAATGAAAAATCAAAAAATTCTTCGAGTGGTTTTGAGTCCTTACTGTGTTCCGTGCACAGACCTGGAGGCATCCCCTGCTGAGCGTCTCCTTTCGCCCACATGCTGGATCTGGGATGATTCTGGCCTCACTGTGAGTCCCCTGGTCTGTGATAACTTTACAGTACAGAATCCAGACCACTTGTCCACCTGCTGTCAGTGATAAGGTCTGTGATTGCTCCTTCATTACTAAATACTCGTTCCACCCAGGACGTGAATCTCTAGCACTGGAGCCGTTTTCAAATCAATGCCTACGGTCATAAGAAAGTGTTTGCTGCCCGCAAATGCTTAGCAAACTATTTTCCAAATGGGCCTACATGGGCTCTAGGGTTTTGCACTTCGAAAGAATATTTTCATTAAGCAAAGAAAATAAGCATATTTTTATTTTCATTAATATTTCTTTAATATTTCATTAAAGAAAGTCTATCCACTGTTAGATAGACTTTCCACTGGGAAGGAACAGAGGCTTAATGTTGTCATCCTAATCCACAGGGGCTTAATGAAAAGCCTAGTCACAGGGAGGGAGATGTCACATGGCAGAGATCAGCCACTGTCTACACACCTTCAAGGGGCTCCAGGACCCATCACATCACCATGTTAGCGGCAAGAGTGTTCCCGAATCTTTTCTTTGGTGTTCTGCTTCTGACTGTCTTGACCTCTTCTTGGAGGGAGGGAGGGTGGTAAATTTGTGCTGTTCTCTCACTACCAACCAACTGCTTATTTAAAAATTTTCTTTTCAAAATCCCAAGTAAAAGAATGCATTTACCCACACTATGACACAGTGATGGAGAAGAAGCTGGGAACCTGATGTGTCAAGGATCTCTGTCACTCAAACGATGGCCTCTCTGGCCAAGTCACCCATTTGCCACTCATTCCCTAATGCCCATGGCAGTGGAATTGTGCTGTCTCCTGCCTGGGCTCTGGCCTCTGCTCTGTCCTCCCTCTTGTTCTGTCTGCCATGTTTCTGAGGGACCTAGATACTTCTTGGTCTGGCTCAGTGTTTTCAACAAAGAACATTTCCCAGTCCATTAGGGATAAACTTAAAAAAAAATTGAGGCTGAGCTTTTGTATCACGGCATCTCATAGGCTTCTGGTCAACCCAAGGGTTGACAGTCAGGTGCCGCTTCTGGATCAAATTCATTAGATCTGGGGGGTTTAAAACATGACACAGAACATGACCCCTTACGTAGCATACTAGCTCTGGCTACTGTCTTCGGCAGGGCAAGCAAGTTGGGCCAGTGTCTAGAGAGGACACATGCGATGTGTCAGTTACCTTAACTGACCCTTCCGTTATAAGGAGGCTGTATTCACAGGGACAAGCTGTAATCAGCTTGCGTTTCTCATGTTTGCATATAGATCTGCAATATTGGGGACATGATTAATGTTTTCCATAGAAATATTGACTGGAAAATGTAAATTTTCCCACCTAGGCCTTTAAATCTATTATTTTACATTTTATGAGCTTGGATTGTGGTGGCACATGGGATAATTATAGGAAAAGAACTAATAACAACTTACAAGAAATAAAATGAGATGTGTTTAGGCTTTAGGGAATGTTAGATAAAGCTGGATAACGGCCAGCCATAGAATTAAAAAAGAGGATTACTATTAATTAGACAGGCAAAGTAACAGAGAAACAGAAAATATAGGTTCTGGATGGCACCCTGATTATGGGAAATGAGGGGCCATGTAGCTATCAAAAAGAATTATTCAAGTAGACACAGTAATTACCTTATTGCCTATTCTGTTATGAAATATATAGCCGCTGGAAACTCAGTTGGGAAATTTAGAGGGGTGAAAAAAGATAAATATTTGTGTTCAACCTAGATCATTCCTGGACTCAAACATTTACCATGTTCAGTTATGAATATTCCTTGTGAACTATGGCCCCGTATGTTTAGTTTAATCATAATTTAAGCGTGACAAATGAAACACTTTCAGTTTATATGAGTTAGGAGAACATCTGAGCTGTTGACAGAAAATGAAAGGCTGTCGACAACCTGTTGCTTTGCTTGTGTATGACTTGTTTAATGTCAGAACCCTGTTTTCAAGTCACAAGTCATCATGTTATATTGTCATCTCCCTGCATCCATTGCCCAAGTAGGTTGCACGAAAGGCACATACTATTTTTGCTGTTCATCCTAACAGATATATAGGAATACACTGACCAGAATCTGTATGAGGGTCAAATGCCTTTCATTAAAAAAATTGGATTAGTGTTGGTTCAAAGTATAACAACAACATTTAATAACACTCATTTATTAATTTGCTTTTTCAAAGACACATTTCTGGCTGGGTGTGGTGGCTCACGCCTGTAATCCCAGCAATTTGGGAGGCCGAGACGGGCAGATCACGAGGTCAGGAGATGGAGACCATCCTGGCTAACACGGTGAAACCCCATCTCTACTGAAAATACAAAAAATTAGCCTTGTGTGGTGGCGGGCGACTCGTAGTCCTTGCTACTCTGGAGGCTGAAGCAGGAGAATGGCGTGAACCCGGGAGGTGGAGCTTGCAGTGAGCAGAGATCTCGCCCCTGCACTCCAGCCCAGGCGACGGCGAGACTCTGTCTCAAAAAATAAAAAATAAATAAATAAATAAATAAATACACATTTGTTTGCTATTTTGTGCATAGCAATACATGGGGCTCAATGACAACTGAGGTGCAATATTTAGGTGACAAGGACACAAGGAATACGAATGGGCTTCACCTATGTCCTTATGAGGTAACTTTTTACCTCAACTTTAAACGTACTTAGTTCCAGTCCAAACACTATGGATTTTTCAAGGCAAGTAAACACGTATTTCTAGAGTGCCATCAGGTGCTTGCTGCTCTGATGAGCAAATTCATGGTGTACTCCAAATTAGCACTTTTCAGCCTCAGAGAGCTTTTGATCAAATTGTGAAGAAAGACGATAATAAAACCACAGCAGCTTCTGTAACAGTTAACATTTATTGCATGGTAGATATTTCACGTATATTTCTAAGCATTACACAAAAGTCTTGGAAATTATTACCTCCTTTTCATAAAGGAAGAAATTGAAGGTTAGCAGGCTTAAGTGCAAGTAACTAGACATAGCACTTAGATTTAGGTAACTGACTTCAAATCCACATTTTTCTACTATATCATGTTAAATAAATAAAATAGTGAAATAATAAATATCAGCACTGCAGGTAATTGCTGTAGAAATTCAGATAAAGGGAAGATCAACACAAGAGACCACTTAGTTTTATGCTTGCTTGGTAGACACACACACTTACATGTATACATGATGATATGTACATATACACACACATATGTCTATACACATACACACATATGCATGGCGATATGTACATATGCACATGCATATATCTATACACACATGCACATGATATATGCATACACATACACATATATCTATACACATACATACATGATGATATATACATATACACATATACATATGTATCTATACACATATACTTGATGAATATACATATATACAGAGTATATATCTATACACACATATACATGATTATATATACACATACATATCTATCTTTACACACTCAGAGATACATGATATATATATGCACACACAGATATACATATATAGCTATACACACATATACATGATGATATATACATATACACATATATATCTATACATACAGATACATGATATATACATATACACACATATCTAAATGCATACACATATACATATACACACATATATACATATGTATCTAGATACACATATATATGATATATACACATACACATATATCTACACATATATGTGATGATATATACATACACACATATGTGTATAGAGGTCATGTATCTCTATACACATATGATAAACATGCATATATACATAATGATATATACATACATGTAAGGATATATACATACACATCCACACAGATGTATATATATGTATTTACTCATGTTTTATTTTTATTTTGTTTTATTTTTTGAGAAGGAGTTTTGCTCTTGTTGCCCAAATGGGAGTGCAATGGCACGATCTTGGCTCACTGCACCCTCCGCCTCCCAGATTCAAGTGATTCTCCTGCCTCAGCCTCCTGAGTAGCTGGGATTACAGGTATGCGCCACCACGCCTGGCTAATTTTTTTAGCAGAGACGGGGTTTCTCCATGTTGGTCAGGCTGGTCTTGAACTCCCAACCTCAGGTGATCCACCCACCTCAGTCTCCCAAAGTGCTGGGATTACAGGCGTGAGCCACTGCACTGGGCCATATTTTATATTATACATATATATTTATACATATATATCTATACACATACACACATATACATATATTATGCTTACATATTTATACACATACATACACACATGTATTACAGCAAAAGAAAGAGAAAAGGAAGATTGAACTCCCCACAGGAGTGTATAGTCTAAGAAGATATGTAGAACATACCCATGCAAAAAATGCAATTCATCAGAGCTGCCATATAGACAAATACTGAACCTCACCAACAATAACTGTCATTATAGTTTTTATTTTGTATTGTCATACAAATACAGAAAAGGTGGCTGTATCCACCACCAGTCCGATTTCCACTCCATGGCAGAGCTGTAATGGAAGACAATAAATGGAGGTACCTGTATTAGGTTGACACATATGGGTAGGCAGAGCTTTTCCCTGTTTTGCTCAGGAAGGAAACCTTAGACACAGTTAATGTCTTATGCCTGGATGTCTCGAAGCAACATACAGAAGTGGTACAATGGTTGACTAATCATCACAAACCTGCCAGGCCAGTTGCTGAAGGGAGCAGAAAACCAGAAGGAAAATTCAGATTTATTCTCTTGTGTTGAAGCAAAAGTAGTTTTGCAATGTGTTGGGTCAAGGCTCTCTGGCATTCCAAAACTAGTTAGAGGTTTCTTAGAAACCGGACATCGTAGAAAACAGATCCTTAAAGCAGGCCTGATCTCCCAGGTACAAGGTGCCTTTTAACACGTTTTGTTAGAATAAACTGTTTTTGCCTTGCTAATATGGCTTATTCATTTGTTTATATTATATATAATATGTATTACATTACCCACATTATATTCCTTATCATTATATTCACTCGTCATAGCTTTATTTATTTATTTATTTATTTATTTAGTGGGGTGTGTCCACTGAATGTACTCACCCTATTGCTGAGATTTATTCTGACATTCCTGAAGGGAATTCTTTCTTGAAAAGCTGACCTGTCAAATGTCAAGGATTGTATTGTGCTAATAACGTCATGGTCATTTTGAAATGTTAAAGCCATTAGTCAAAGGGAAAATAAAAACTTCTTCCCAGTGCATTTTCTCCCTCCGCCCTTGGTACTCAAAAATATCAACATAGTGATTAGAAAGACTGCATATTCTTCCCCAGTGAATGGGACCTTTGTAGTAGTGGCCTGGCTAGATAGCTTTTTGTGTCTTTAAACATAATGCAATGTTCAATTATATAGGAATGTAATTGGGTTTCTCGTGCTACTCATGAACTGATGGCAATCCCACACCAGGAGCTTCTCTTTTATCTCATGTTTCTTGCACATCCATGCATGTGCGTGTATACATCCAGCATTAAAAATTCATAGCTAAGATGACTCTTGAATAGGAAAATAATTCTTAATACAAATTCTGATCTTTTGTTAACAATCGATTTCAAAGCACCAAATATGCAGATGAATACAGTCCAGAGTGCAATGTCTGCCTGAGATTCAGAAATCAGTACTCAAATAAGAGGAAGCAAAAGGGGAAATATTGAACTCTCTGAGTTTCTGGAAAGTGCAAATTGTTAATGGTTGTGCGTATGTGCTTAAGGTTGGCTTGTAATCAGAATTAACTGACAGGTTCTTCCCACACTCTTTGAAGAATTTAAGTATCACAGAAGCTAGAGACCTGGAAATTGTTGTTCTGAAGTTGAGTTCAAAATGACAGCTGGTTCAGGCGTACAAGAGCAAAGCTCTTCAAGGTCCATCATCATCAGCCTTGATAAAAGCAGTCATTTTGTTTATTTCTTCTACTTTAAAACCACTTAACTGAACCCTTGTGGCAGAACAAGGCATGCTTGAAACCATAGTCATGTATAAAAATATTCCATCTATAAAATTACATATTTCATAACTCCTGGTTAAATCACTGATAGTAGTGAATTTTGGGAAACAGAGAGCAGCAAGGACACTATGCCCTACCTTCTATTACTGAGGGAAAATGATAAGTTTTGTATAAATTCAGAGAGGCTAGGAAATACACTGTTAAAGCAGGAGCAAAATACCGCCAAGGAAAATATTTCAATCATTGAAGCAATGGAAAGTTAGGAACCATTTTTCAACTGACTGAAAAAGAGATGATTGGAATGGAAAGTTCTTATAAAATATTAGAATCGAAGGGAGCTTAGAGCGCACCCCATCCTTAAACAGCTGGTGAAATTAGGGCAATGTGTGAGGCTGAATCAGGGTTTGCTGCTAACCTTTGATGCCAGTTTCTTTCTACTAATAAGGTTGCCGTTTTAAAGTTAGAACTTATTACTGTTATTTCAGGTTAGAGCCAAGTAGGTATGAAATTAAAAGCAAGTGTAAAGCATAGGCATTTTGAATATTTATTTCAGTGCTACGCAGTTAAACTTTATCCATAGAGAAATACTTCCTTAGAAAAAGACAACAATATCTTCCCATGACTTGAGTGTGAAAGGCAGAAGGCTCTTTTGTGTGGCAAATCCTGTATCTCCGAGGCCAAGATTGGAAAAGTTCTGATGTGTCCTGGGCAAGTGGTTTCCCAGGATGCTGATCAGAAGAACAGTCAGAGATAGATTCTGGGAGTTTATTCCAACTTGCCTTTTGACAAAAGTTAGGGAGACTATGGGGGAAAGCTCAGCGTGGCTCTAATTTGCAGCTCAGCTCCTGCTCTTGGAGGGATTCTGGAAGGCCAAAGCTGGTGTGCTGATGGGTTCCCAGGACCTTTCTTAATTGTGCTACCTGTCCAGTGTGACCCTCCTGGACTCTGAACCAGCTTCTCAGGATCAGTACGGTGGCAAATTGTAGAGACCATGACAGCAACTTCTGCCCCAACCCAAGCTCTGGTATTCAAGAGGGCACTTGGGGCCATGTCCAACAGCCTTAGGCAAACTCAACAAAGGAGGCCAGGCACGGTGGCTCACGCCTATAATCCCAACACTTTGGGAGGATGAGGTGGGCGGATCATCTGAGGTCAGGAGTCTCGAACTCCTGGCCAACTCCAGCCTGGCCAACATGGTGAAACCCTGTCTCTAGTGAAAAATAGAAAAATCAGCCAGGCGTTGGAGCAGTCACCTATAGTCCCAGCTACTCGGTAGGCTGAGGCGGAGGATAGCGTGAGCCTGGGCAGTGGAGGTTGCAGTGAGCCAAGATCACCCCACTGCACTCCAGCCTGGGTGACAAAATGAGACTCCATCTCAAATTAAAAAAAAAAAAAAAAAAAAACCTCAACAAAGGAAACTGAGCACCACAGATCCACGCTCCCCTCCCCAAGTTCCCTACCTCATCAGCTGATGTAACTAGTGGTGATATTTCCAATTTGTACCACTTAGCGAGATGAGGGCTTTGCTTTGCAGAAATGAAAATCTAGAGGCATGGTCAGGAGAGAAATATTATCTTGTCAGAGTTATTTCTGAGGATTTTGATTGACTTAGTGATGATATACAAAATCACCTATTTTTAATGAGGACCTCATAGGTGATGGAGAGGAAGGAAATATAATAAATGAGAATAAATTCATCAGGACACTGAGAATATATTGGGCTGTAAAATTTTATTTCACCTAGATGGACTGTTCTGATTTTTAGATGGAAAAAAGATTCCAACATTAATTTTGCAATAGTTGTTATTATCCTTACCTATCAAAATACTAATAAAGTGAGAAATTAGTTAATTTATTTAAGGATATCAATATATCTGACAGAGAAAAGTGGCCAAGGCCTTGTTTGGTTGCCTGTTGTGCCCATAATATTCTAGTGATCATTTCTAAGAACACAAAAGAAATCTAAATCATTGACTCTGCCTTCTAGGAGCTAATAATTCTGGAGGGAGATAAGACACATAAGAGAACAGTAGAGTAACAAGAGGAGGCAGACTTGATTAAATTCTGCATTGAAGACTTGAAGGCATAGGAAATAAATGCCAGTGCAAACATTGCAAGATGAAAGAAATAATGTGAGTTAGACTTTGAAAGGAAGGTAGGAGCTGAAGTAGAGAGAGTATTTGGAGAAGAAAGGAAGAAATCATTCAAGGAGAAATGAATGTATGTCATTTGCATCAGCTGAGGTCATTTGGATAATACAACCACCATTTCTTTGTTCTTCTTTTGTGTGTCAGTTTCGCGCATAATGCCTCTGTTCCCATTTCCTCTTGAATCACCCAGGTTTAGGTTTTTGTCTTCCCACTTCCCTGACACTGATTTTGCCAAGATCACTAATAACTTACTTCCATGCTATTAAATCTAAAGTGAAATTTTCACACCTCATCTTACTTGACTGATCAGCAACATTTGGTACTTCAGACCCTCCCTCTACCCCATTGGTAAACCTTCCTCATGTGCCTGGCTTCCAGGACAGCCCCCTCTGTTAGATTCTCTCAAGTCATTGATTACTTATTCCAAGTCCCCTCTCACAGTCCTCACCCTATCCCTGATTTTTTTTAATATTGGAGTATCTCAAGGCCAGGTCTGTGGTTCTCTCCTCTCCTCCATCCACACCAACTCCCGTGATGATCTCAATTGCTATTATGATTTTTAAATACTATATATGAAGAGATGACTCCAAAATTTATATTCTGAGCCCGGAACACTCTTCCAGACTCTATACTCACACATCTGACTCCTTTTTGACATCCTCACTCAAGTGACCAACATTCATCCTAACCTGGACTCTTCATTCCCACCAAAATTTGCCCCACCCTCAGGTTTCCCATCCCAGTCGATGGCTACTCCATCTTTCTGGGTACTTGGACTACAAACTTGGAATCTTTCCCTAGTATTCTTTTTCTTTCACTGCCTACATCTGGAAATTCTGTTGGCTATTTCTTAAGAATATTTCCAGTATCTGACCACATCTTACCACCTCCATTGCCATTAACCTGGTTTACTCTGATAACCTCTGAATAAGTCGCTGTTTCTACTTTTTTCCATTCCATTTTTTTTTCTCAACATCTATTCTCAAAACAGAAACCAGCGCTATCTTTTTTAAATGAAAGGCAGGTCATATCACTCCTCTGTGCAAAACCCCTTAGTCAATTCCTACTTTCACTTAGAGTAAAAGCCAAAATCCTGACATGACCTCAAGGCCCTTCATAATCTAGAAGCCTATTAACCTCTCTGATGGCATTCCCTAGAATTGCCCTGCTCACTCACCCTGATGGGCCACAATCACCTGTTTCCTTTTCTCCAGCACATCAGGGATACTGGTGCTTTAGATGCTTTTCACTTTTGTTCCCTCTGCCTGGAATGCCCTTTTCCAGGTATCATGTAGCACACTCCTCCTCCCTCAAGTTCTTGCTGAAGTAAGGCCTCCTCTGACCACCCTATTTAAAATTGCAAACTGACTCATTCCCAGCCCTCTTGCTTTTGCGTTGTTCATTGTCTGTCTCCCTAATAAAATGTAGGCTCCTTTAGACCAGCGATCCTTGTCTGTTTTGTTCAGTAACCAAGATGACATAGTGTGTGCTCAGTAAATATTTGCTGGTGAATGGAGACAGACTGATCACGGCCAATTTATGGAAAAGAGGATATTATTGGAAGTACATAGGATGGATCAGAGAATCTTAAGGAAAGTGAAGAACTAGGTTTGGGAAAGAATTAGAATCCATCTCTGTAGGTCCCTGCCATCAGGCTGGATCAGGAGGTTCATCCAGCTCAGTGTTGAAATTCCAGGAAGAGAGCCTTGCTGGTCTAGCTTGGTCACCTGCCTGATCCTTGGCCGTGGGTGGGTGGGGCAGCTTGATTGACAGTTCTGTCAAGATTGGTTCAAATGGGGAAAGACTAATTTCCCCCTTTAAAATCAGTGTGCTGTTATTAAAAGAAGGCAGAATGAATAATTGGAAGGCAAACACAATAGACATCCTATTCAGCCATTATGCAATCCACATTCATTGAGCACTAATTATATATCACACATTGGGATACACAGAGGAGGTGACAGGGTAAGGACAGTCATGTAAGCAATTTTGCATAATAGAAAAGACAAATGTCCCAGAGATTTATACAAAGTGCTATGGGAACACAGAAAAGCGAGTGACTGCTTCCATCTGCAGACGGAGAAGGAAGCAGGTAGAAGTTTTTAGAGGACATGGAGATGTTTTTTGAATGAGGATCTTAGCAATATTAACCTTCAGCCTTCTCATCTATAGTTGCTAAGGAGCCCATCTAAGGTCCTTGCTCCTATTTCCTGCCCTGGGATGGAGGAATATACTGGAGGAACTAGATCAGCCCAGTTGTTCAGAGATGAATAATATCCCAGGAACTTGTCACTGATCCCACTCCACAATGAAGCAACCGGAGCAAAGCCTTACAGTGAAGTATGAGCATGGTGTCCTTAGAGCGAAGAAGCCAGTCCTTCACCAAAAGGAGATGTACACTCAGTAACCTTAGCAAAGGACAGAGAAATGAGGCAGAAATGATGTGTGGTGAAATGCACTGGCAGGCTCTCTTTGAAGCCTCATGCTTGAGAGAGTTTCTTCACTGCTCTACGACTCACCTCTAAAAAGGATATAGTAATGCATCAACTTTTATTCAGAAGATTACATGAGACCATGAATGACTGTGTGTAGAATGAGTAGCACAGTTCCACCACAAAATAAACAGCTGTTAAGTGTTTGTTCTTTCAGTGAATGCTTGCTAACCACCTCTGTGTACAGATTCTGTTCTAGGTGTAGCAATGAATAAGACAGAAAAAAAATCCCTCCTTGCTTGGGGGTTGCACCATAGTGGGGAAAGCAGACAGTAAATACATAATGTGTTTCATAATATGCAGGTTGTGTTAAGAGTCATGGAGGAAAATAAAGCAAAGCAAGAGGGATATAAAGTAATGGGTGATATCTAATAAAGGGTGTCAAGGAAGGCAGCCCCGATAATGTGACATTTGAACAGGGTCCCAAGAAAGTGTTAATATACATGCATGTGTATATGTATGGATATGAAAGTAGACATAGGCATATGTGTGTGTGTTTCATATGTATATCATTATATATCAATGCAATTGCACCATAGTTTGTGGTTAGAAATAAGAAAATGGGCCAGGTGCTGTAGCTCACGCCTGTAATCCCAGCACTTTGGGAAGCCGAGGTGGGCAGATCACCTGAGGTCGGGAGTTTGAGACCAGCCTGACCAACACGAACAAACCCTGTCTCTACTAAAAATACAAAATTAGCCGGACGTGGTGGTGCATGCCTGTAATCCCAGCTATCTGGGAGGCTGAGACAGGAGAATCACTTGAACCCAGGAGGTGGAGGTTGCAGTGAGCAGAGATTGTGCCATTGCACTCTAGCCTGGGCAACAAGAGCAAAACTCCATCTCAAAAAAACAAAACAAAACAAAACACAAAAAAACTGAAGATTTCTGACATCATCCTGAAAAAATAAAAATATAGAGAGTGGTTTTATTACTAAGAAAACTCAAATGCAATGCTATAGACCTCACAGTCATGCCCATGCATTTCAAGCTGTCCAGGGTTGTGAAAATTTCAGTGCTATTTGTGTCTTAGAAACTACTCCATTGTGATCATGATCTTCCAATTTTTGCTCAAAATCCTGAAAATTTAACTTGGCCTAGTATGTCTTTTGGACTCTGGGGCTTTTTAGATTTCATTAAAATGGAATTCAAGATTAAGTAATATTAAATAGAGCTGTAGATTCTTCAAGCTTGATGTTTCCCACTATGTTTGTGCTTTAAGGAGAAGCTTTTTTTTTTTGGAATAATCATCAAAGGAATTCTGAAGCATTTCTATCTTGACTACACCTACAGGGTTGCTATTTTCAGCAAGCTCCCTCCTAGTCAGAGACATTGCTTAGATTTTACATTTTGCTTGCTCCCAGTCAAGTTCGTGAGATTAGCCATTTTAATTTTATCTTCAAAGTTGTATTTTCCCCCTAAAGACATGATCAACCCTCACTCCCTGTTAGAATTAAATAAAGGGACAATTATTAGTAGCATTCACATTAATGTTTTTATTCTTTGCTGCAGTATTTCTCAAGTGCTCTGAATGGGAAGTTATTAAGTCAGTATTTTATGAGTGTTTCAGAATTAAAGCTGAACAAATGTCGAGTGTTTCCCTTATGTGAAAGTTGGCAACCACTTCCGCTAGTAGCGATTCTTGAGTTTTATTGGGTTATAAAATCTTGTAACTGCAAAGCTTTGCATATTTTTTTTATTCAGATTTGTTATTTTTTTCCCAATTGGCATTTTTTGAAGAATGCTATTTGGCAAGGAACAAGTCTTAACTGAATGGGATAGTGCAAGATTTCTGTCCTAGTGGGTTTTTCTCCATCTTTTTGTATATCAAGTGAACAAAAGCAAAATTTAATAAATGATGTTGTTCTTTATGCTTCAAGATTTGAAAGGAAATTCAAAATCACAGGGAAAATAAAATTTTTGTGAAACTCTGAACTGGAAGATACCTAGTGCTGTAAGCTCTGATTGTATTGAGTAAGAAACCAAACTCAGAAAAGAAGAATGACTTTTGAAAGTTGGTGGTAGAATTCAGTGGTGGGATGCACATCAGAATCCAGGATTTATGATTCTCAAATGAGTGGTGTTTCAACCATAACACTCTGTTTTCCAAAGGCTGTAGATAAATATATGGTCTGAATCAGACTTTTGAAACAGACTCATGTTTCTGTTTTCTTTAATGAGTCATCACATTTCCAGTGTAATCAATATCACTTTCCCAAAGCATCCTCTCAAACTACCCAATGGTAGCTAGTAATCTGAGTGAGAGTATAGTGTGAATTCATGTGAACCAGAAAGAAATTTAATCCAAAAAGCCTTTATTATGCACCAACAAAATGCCAGGCACTCTGCTAAGTCCTAGAGCTATAAAGAGAAATAAAATGTAATGGGTGCAGAGTTTAAAGTCAGAGAGCTTTCAGTTGAAATCCTGGTTCAGTCACTTAGCAGCTGTGTGAACTTAGAAAAATAAATTAATCTTTCTGAGCCTCAACCCACTTGGCCTACTTATGAGAACAAAATGGAACATAATCCATTGTAAAATTCTTAGCACTTTGCACATGCAGTAGACCCTCAAATATGAGACCCCTTCTTCTTCCTTTAAGTCATAGATTAATTAATCTAGTAAGGGAAACCAGACTATGAACAGGTGACTATGATACCATTTTATAAAAATACAGTGGAGTTACTGCTGAAGTGTTAAGGGTATCTTTGCTTTCTCCTGGAAGATGGTGCCAGGGAAAGCAGAGGAAGTACTTGGATGGGGAAGAAATTTGCCAGGCAGACAGGGTAAGGAGGATAATTCCAAACCAAGGCAACTGCCCAAGCAGATCACAAGCCTGAATATGCTGGGCCTAGATCTGCATGTCTGAATTCATGCTAGCCCCATTTCAAGTGCTCAGCAGACACATGTGGTGTCTACTGTTTGTCTGGTGACTGCCATATTGCTCAGCACAGGTAGAGTAAGCGGTGTGAGTGTTAGCAGCGTAGGGATTACAGAGAGTGGGGAATGTAGAGGAGAGGCAGGGACCAGATGACAGAGGGCATTGCAGGAAGAGTTATGGAAATGACTTTTAAGTAGGGAAATTATATGACCAGATCTGTTTTTGACAGAGATCACTCTAGGGGGCTGTGAAGAGGGAAGGGGGCCATCACTCAGGAGGTTGTCACAAATGACCTAGACAGACTCTTGCTTCTTCCTAAACTGTACTGTGCACATGACTCATCTGAGGATCTTGTTAAAATGCAGATTCTGGTTTTCTAGGCCTGGGGTGGAGCCAGAGGTTCTGTATTTCTAACAAGCTCCTGGGTGATGCTCATGCCACTGATCCATGGATCACACTTACAGTAGCAAGGATCTAGAATAAAAACTAAGAAATCATTTACAAGATGGTATTTCCTACAGAGAGAAGAGAAATTCTAGTTAATAATCCCACTGAAAACAAATGACATGGGTACTTTGCAGTCTAGAGGTAAACTACTCTTGGCACTGAGCCCCGCATTGAAGTTGCCCTTCTCGGGTAACTAGCTGTGTCAATTAAGGATGTGAATGACAACCATTAGCTTGCATTTTAATTTTTTTAACCTTTCCAGGAAACTCATTAATTTGTGTTAAAAGGATAAAGACATTTTGAGCACAAAGTGCCTGTGATTTAATGCTCCTGGGGAAGAACATTTTGATTCACAAATGAGTTGGGAACCACAGGACTGTAACAAAATTGGCCATCTGAAGGTTGGATGTATGATTAATAGGTGCTACTGTTTGAGTCAGGTAACATTCAACCAAGCAATGTGGGAAGAGGGGAGGGCGAGAAGGGTATGGAAATAGAATCAGTGAATTTTTCATTGTGCCCATACATATTAAACAATTTGAGAGAGGTCAGTTGATCTATATAAGGAACAACATCATGGTTTTTGAGGGTTTTTTATTTTTAATTCTTCTGCCTTTTAAATACTTAGGTAACTTAGCCAAATGTATTAACCTTTTTTTGGAACAGAGTGAAAATTTTCTTCAGGGGAATTCTTATTGAATACTGTCTCCTCTTAGCCAGACCTTACATTTTTAAAAAAGAATCAATTCCTTTTCTTAAAATTTTATTAAAGACTGCCAAATGATATTTTTGGCCATTCAGTAACTTTAGGTAAATAAAGAATTAATATTCTAAGTTAGAAAATTTTCAACATATACATCTGTGTTCCTTTAGAACCCAAAGATTTTAACTCTGTAGCATACTGAAACTTTGCCAAAACCAACGAAGTTGACTTATTTTTTTCTAGATTAAGTTGAAAAGACTTGGGAAAGAAGGAAAAAGAATAACATTTGGGGGCATATAGGGTAGGGAGATTTAATTGCTGTCATTTCTAAATATGCATTTGCCTTTACAATAGTTGGGTGCCCTTTGACTTACGTAAGCATGGGCATGCTGTTTGTTTTGTAGCAATTATATATATGCCCAATTTGAATCAAAACAATTTGAGAAATAAAACATAATATTTTTCCCAGGGCATGCTACTTGGAAGACTGCTTGATGCCTCAGACTGTCTGCTCTGTTGCTATGTATTTCATGAGACCTTATTCCCAGCACAGACTCTGAACCAGCAGCAGTATTTATCCTGACTGTTAACTGACTACATTTTACTAGTAGTAATGCTATGCACAGCAAGATGGATCTTTAAGATGTCTCTGCAAAATGAACGCTTGAGTTTGGATGTCTTGATTTTTTGACATGCAGTCTTTAATTGACAACCAATTTGATTTCTAATCTTAGATTTTAAGATCAGATTCCCCACATACCTGCTAGGCATTGGTGTGCAGAGTCTCTGCAGACACTTAAGGAGAGAAGTAAGGTGGGAGATGTGGTCTGCAGTAAACGAAGGTAGCATCACACAGAAAAGAACTTTTGTTGGACCACACGGCCGATGAACAATGGAGAACCCCAAAGCAGAATCCATAGCAACGGATAAGCAGATACACAAAGTGGCAACTAACATCTATGTTTTCCCATTAATTTCCAGAGGCTGTGCTGGACACTTTTGTAAAATTCTCACATACTCTGTGTGCTGACAGTGAAGAGCCGTTATTATTGCCTCCATTTTACAGAAGAGAAAGTTGAGACTCAGAAATGTGCTAACAAACTTGCTCAAGGACACAAAGTTTGTCAGTGGAAGAGCCAGACATTAGGCGCAGGGTGTCCAACTCTAAAGCCTAGGAGTGTGTGTGTGTGTGTGTGTGTGTGTGTGTGTGAGAGAGAGAGAGAGAGAGAGAGAGCAAGAGAGAGAGAGAGAGCGAGAGAGAGAGAGAGAGAGAGCAAGAGAGAGAGAGAGGTGTGAATAATGTAGGACTCCAATTGGAGAAGAGAACTGATCCTGCAAATCCTGAGGCCTTCCAGGAGTAATGGAGATGCCTAGTCTAGGTGTGCACAATGGATGAAGCAGGACATATTGATAACATGGAAAAACCCACTGCAAATTCTGTAGCAGTCCACTTGCAAGCAGCTAAAGGGCAACCAAGCACTTCCAATGGCTCCAGGGAAAAGATTCTATAACAAAGTTCAACAACCAAAAGACATACATTCATGAGCTGCATATTGTGCAGTGATTCAAAGGCAAGTACTTCCACTGAGTTTTCAATCTGGTGATCAGTACATTTGTCACTGACTGGCCCTGCAGAGTTTGATAACTGCAGTGGCTTTACCTATGGGACATCCAAGTGGAAGGTAACTCATCCAGTACTTCTTTCCAGCAGTCATTCCTGTGCACCTTCTCCATAGTATTTTGGAGCCTACAGATTAGGAGGAAAAGGAAATAAACAATAATGCAGGAGGATAGCTGCTTTGATGGAGGAGGTAGCCAGTACAGTGGGAGCATAGGGGAAAGCACGTGTAAGTCATACCCTCCCATGGCCTGCGGAGACTCTGGGCTGCCTCACCCACCTGCCACACCAACCTATTCCTGGACCCCCTCTTCCTCACTCGTCACACTCCAGCCACACTGTCCTTTTTGTCTGTCAACACATCAAGCTTATTCTTCCTTAGTGGTTTTGTGCCACCTGTTCCCTCTACATAGAACACTTCTTCCTTTGATGGTCACAGGAGTTGGAGTTGCTTTTCTTTCTGTGATTTAGGTCACATCTCAAATGTCACTTCATCAAAGAGGCCATTTCAAACCACCGTATTACAAGTAGCCTCCCTCTCTTCTCAGTTTGCGTTACATATTTGTGACACCTGCCACTATTTAACGTAATATTGTTTCTTTATATTTCCATGGTTGTTTTCTTGGACTGTCAATCCCTCACCATTTCCTAGACACACACACAGACACACACACACACACACACACACACCTCCCTACATAAGCTCTATAAAGAGAGGGACTTTGGTTGATTACTGTATCTTCAGTGTCTTTTACCACACTGTGGTTAGCACAGAATCACCCATCAATAAATATTCAAAAATGAATGAGGGAAGGAGAAAGGAAAGGAGAAAGAAAGGGAGGGAAGGAAGAAAGAAAAAGAAAGGAAGGTTTCGTTCCAGAAACCTGGAGGTTTGAGTGGGTATTTGTTTAATTACATGAGTAGAGGGGGAGAGCTGTCCAATATAATGGATGGCAGTGATAGAATAATGCAGGTGAAATTGAACTTGAGGGGTGGAGATTACAACTGCTTGAGATGGTAGGAGAAACCTAGGGAAAAGGTAGGAAGTGACTTAAGATTCCAAGGGATTAATGATTCAAAAAGGTGGTGAATATTGGAAAGGCATTCCAGACTCAAGGAACAGCCTAGATAGCACTACTTAAGTCTTAAGTAAATAAAGCATGATGGAACAACAGACTGAGTAATGAATGAGCAATTTAAAGTCAGTGCTTAGGTGATGCCACCAGCTGCTTACTTCTGAAGGTTTGTCATAAAGAGTGCACACCCTGCTTTCTAAGTGGGGGTGTGGTGACTTGTCCTGTATGCTTTGGATAGTCACTGAAGAGGTCAGAGTATCACAAAGGAAGCTGTTTTTCATGCTGGATTTTCTTTCAGAGCATAGATTTCAACTGGCTTTTTTTGATGCATAATCAGGATGCATACCATGGCACAGTGTTTAGAATAAATTCATATGGTTTCAAAATGCAAACAGCATGGCCCTTGCCTGAATCTATATAGTGGAAGGGAACATTCTCTCTGTTATTTTATTATAGTTGATTGTTTTTCTCCAAGAACCAAATTCCACCAGTTGCACCCAAAAGTGTATTCAGATTCTTTCTTCTCTGAAGTTGTTCTCTTTTCTTTCCTTTGTGAAGATCTCTAGGTAGCAAATGAAAGCATTTCACTGACTTAAGACTATGTCAAATAGTGAAAAGGCTAAGTGACAACTTCTAAATGTCATATTCTACCTTAGTCACTTTTGGGAAAAGGAATATCTATTTTTTAATTTGACCTTTCTGTGGAGCGTGTTTGGTACATGTGATTCAAATCAATTTTGCTCAAGTCATAAGATTTATAAAAAGATCTTTACCCGTCTAATAGTCATCGTGATCTACAGATAGGATGGATGCAAGGTGAGGTCATATATCAAGCTGGGTCACAATAGGTGGTTGGGAACCAGCTGGGCTCTGGTGTGTAATGCCACCAGAATCAAGATGAATATGTCAATGAGACATTGTTAGCATTCAAAGCTAGAGCCAGTTGCTAGGTTTTCAAAATACTAGATTTTTTCAAATTACTTTTCTTCATGAAAAGTAACTATATTGTCTTCCTGCTAACATGAAAAAAAAAAGGCATTCGCAATACCAGTTGCTCTGATACTTACCAACATTCAAAGTAATTTCACAGGAAATGAAAAAAAACTAATTACATTTGTTTTGGGTTGGACAAGAGACCAGTGAGAAAGGCACCTGCCTCCTCTAACCCAAACACCATTGCTAGACACTGACATATTACACATTTCTGATGTGTCAATAACCTTGGTAGACTGGCCAAGCTGTACAGCCATGTGGTTAGACTTTCTTATAATCTAGTGTCCATGATGTTTTAACCCAAATTTAGTATGACCTTGAATATAATGAAGTAAAGGTGGATTCTTATAGAATTTTTGCTAGGCAAACTTACAGATACATTCACAACGATGAATAGACATAGAAAAAAGGTGGTGAAAAATGACGCTGGTACAACTCAGAACTCAGAACTAGTTTTGCACTAATGCTATAGTTACACTCTTTTGCAATTACAAAAAAATTTGACAGGCATTATTTACTTTAATTTTTCCATCAACACTGTGTGATAGCTTTTCATTATTCTTATTATTTCCATTATATTGCTAAAGACATTGAAACCCAAATAAATAAATGACAGGCACAGCAAACCTAGGTCTTCTTATCTCAAACTCCATATGTATTTCATTACCCCATGGAGAAATGAAATAGAACAGTCATATAAGCAAGAAGCAATGGCAAAGAAAAATCTCAAATCCAACCATTTTCTAGGCTAGATGTTTAGTCTTTGGTTAGAATGAGTTTCAAAGGATGTAAATCCCTGGAGTTCATTTTTAAAATATAAAGATCATCATTCCATATGTGCAAGAGGAAAATCTCAAAGTCTGGGCACTTCACCAAAAGGCTACAACCCAAGAAGATGAAAAGTGAGTGGGCAACACATGCAGGGAGACTAACTTTATTTTTTCGGTATTTTCTCCCTATTACAAACTTTTTCCTAGACTCCAGTTAAACGAATTGATTTTGTGTCTCATTGTATGCCATTGTTTTTTCTCTTAAAGTTAGCAGAGTGACTCCTAATTTTAATATGTATAGAGTTCATTAGGGAAGTCATAATGAAGAGCATGAGTTGTTCGATCTAGAAAATATTGAGTTAAGAAAGGTTGGAAGTCAAAGCCAGGTGCCGTGCCTCATACCTGGAATCCCAGTACTTTGGGAGGCCAAGGAGGACAGATTCCTTAAGGCCAGGAGTTCAAGACCAGCCTGGGCAACATAGTGAAACCCCAGCTCTACAAAAGTAAAATAAAATTTAGCACAGCCTGGTAGCATATGCCTGTAGTCCCAGCTCTTTGGGAGGCTGAGGTTGAAGGATCACCTGAGACCTAGAGGTCCAAGGCTACAGTGAGCCCTGATTATGCCACTGTACTCCAGCCTGGGTGTCAGAATGAGAACCCATCTCAAAAAAAAAAAAAAAAGAAGGTTAAAAGCCAATTTGATTAGTTCATTTTCTAAATGGTGAATTATGCCAATACATTCTTGAGTTTAATAATGTTTTAAATAACATGAAGTTATTGGGAAAACAGTACAGTATATGGTAATTATTTAGTGGGATTCTTTAGGGCCTTTGATTTTTGTTCTCAAGATACTAATGCTGAAAATAGATGTAATGATGTGCCTTAAATTAATCATTTGTATTGGTGAAGTAACTTAGTCAAAGATTTAGAGCAGGTTGATATATTTTGATAATAATGTAGAAGGGGCAATGTATTATACAAAAGACTCAAAAGGTCGGTACAGATGAGTCATAGAAGAACACAATCTAACTGGCTGATAAAGCCTCATTGTGCATGTGAAGTTAGTGAGATGGTCAGCAGTGGCCACATGCCTCCTAGTCTGCCCAGCAGCATTGTTGCCACATACTCTCTTGAGAAAAATGTTGTCGGTACTTCACTACCCAACTATGTACGGCTTGGCTATCTGATTATCAAAAGAATGTAGGCAAACTAGAGCAAGTTCAGAAGGGGCCATGAAAGTGATCATAAGGGTTCACGCATAAGAATGAAAATAAAAAGGAACAGAATATTCTCACTGCTTGGCTGATAGACTATGACGGGGTATGGATGGCAGAAGGAGGAGGAATTAATTGCAGAGAAGGAGCTAAGAAGTCTGTAGAAGTTTAGGAAGGAAGCATTTAGTAGAATCTTGGGATTTTAAAGCTGTAAGGCATCTTAGAGATCATCTGGAGATTTGGTTGGAATTAATGAGGCTAAATTAAGCTAAGAAAGCTTGACATAAAAAGCAAGAAAAACTGTCTGCAAATGAGAATTGTTTAATATAGCTTTACTGAGCAAAGAAGAAACTCTGCCTCAGTTCTTTACCAATATATTAGATTCCTAGAATTTGATGTCCTCTTGTAACATTTCAGCTAATGCCTTTACTTATAGGAATCAGGAATTAGATTTCTGAGGAGTGACTAAATAAACTGTCAGACACTGTCTTCTGATGACTTTGTTTACCATTACTTATACTGGTAGCCTCATCTGATTCAAATTTAGGAAATTGCATAGGCTTGGTGTGATAATTAAACCTTACAGAACCTTTGAATTTATATTCCCTTTAAGTCGTAGGAAAATTGAGCTACGTATTATTTTATATAAAATAATTTTGTTTTATATTATAAATGTATTTTATTATACAAAATAATATGTAGCTCAATTTTCCTATGACTTAAAGGGCATATAAATATAACTGGCATTAATAGCTGGTTAATGCCAAAGGTGATGAGTAGATCTGACTTTCACCTATGCTTTTCTTTTTCCAACACAATAACTTATTGAATAAAACAATTATTTCTTAGTTCTTATAAGTTCATACTCCTCATTAGCAATTTACCATAATGTAAAAGAAAAAGGAACAGTCTTACGAGCAAAAAGCTGCACACAAAATTAGTCATTTTTGTGTGTGGGCAAATGGGATATATAATTAGGCTAAAATAAAAGCAGAACAGGAACAAATTAAAACAAGAAAAATGATGTATATACAAGTATCAGAAGTGGAGCAATTAGAGATGACCTGCCAGATCAGAGTGATTCTAAGAAATGTGGAATGCATTTTCTTTATTGCACTGAATCTAAAATGCCATCAACTGGAGGATGTACCATTATTTTCTCTGCCACCAAAAAAGAGAAAACCAACTAAACTATGACGCAATGCTTTTTTATCCCATCAGGTACAAGATACATTCTGATTTCTTAAATGCTAAAATGCTTTTACAACTGTGAATTTGGAATCTATAAAATATAAAATTTTAAGCTTAACTCCATAAGAATGGATTACCTCTCTAAGCTTAGTGTTTACAATCTTGATGGAAAGCCCCTTGGCACCCAAAATTCTCATCTCTATCATTTTATTCCGAGAGAAGGCGTTTTAAAAGTGACCACAAGTCTTGGGTTTGGTTTCCTATTTTAAAAGACAATCAATTCAATGTATTCCTCACTCTTGAATGACAAAAGTGGCAAGAGAAAAACCCTATGTGAAGATAGCTAATGTATGTGACTTTGCAGAGGAGCCACCTTCCATGATATGATGAAGGTGAACACGTGTGTTAAAATTCCAGGCTGCCATAACTTTTCCCCTTTCAAAGATTGTGTGTTAAACTGTGATCTGCTGACAAGCCACACTGTCTTATCTGTGCACTGCATAAGCCCGCTTCTACTTGGTCCTATTATTGTGTCACTTCTCTACAGGTTCTCTTGTTTGAAAGTTCTATGTATCAACCCTGCTGCATTCAATAATTTACAGATCTCTGGCACCCTTGAGCCATAAGCTGAGAGGAGGCTGTGGCAGGACTGAGATTGGTGGTCCCTCTTTTTCACTTCTTCCCCTCTCATCCTTGCACCTGCACCATTCCTCTGGCTGGGTTCATAGCCCCTCATAGAGAAGGAGGAGGAGACACATTAGGGAAGGTGAGGAAGACTAAAGAACACTCTACAGCAGGTCAAGCCTCCCGAAAGGAAGAAGAGGAAATTAAGGGTCGCAAAAATGTGCCAAAACCATGGTACTCTCAAGCAGCCTCACCTTACACTATACTTCTTGCACTCTTAGAGTGTAAAATGTGTTTGAATAAATAGAACAAAGAAATATTCCTGTTTATTCGTACCAAACAAAGCCACACATATCAGGAATGCAACTATTTCTTTTTTCTAAATTCCTCTGAACTGTGCTGTGATCTAGAGTTTCTCAACTCTAGCACTATTGACATTTTGGGCAGGATAATTATTTGGTGAAGGAGTGGAGCTACCTCGCGCCTTGCAGGTTATTTAGCAGCATCTCCAGCCTCTACACACCAGATGCCAGTAGCAGGGCTTTCCCAGTTGTGACAAACAAAAAGTTTCTTCAGACATTGACAAGTGTCCCTGGGAGACGAAATTGCCCCTCAACCCCACCCCATTTGAGAACTTGTGCTCTAATCTCTTCAGAAAGAAAATCTCCAGGGAAAATAGCAAAATTCCAAATAGTAACAAATTATCAGTTGGTCCTCAGAAAGGGCTAAATAGGATTCATTTTCTGGAATTCTCCAAGGCCATGCATAGAGAGAAAAATTCGGCTTAGAGGTGTTTTATACCATTCATCCGACCTTAGCATGACTAAATTCACTCTATTTCAAAGAATATGAACACCACCTATAAAACATTATCTGGTACCATCTTGTGGCTATTAGATTTCTTCTGCCTTTTTAGTTTAAAACCAAATGCCCATGGAATTATCTGCTCCTTGAATCATCTGATCATCCTATATTTGAATTGAAGACAACAACTCTGCCTCTTATTCAGTGAATTGTGGGAGGCTCTTTTCATTTTTGACTTATGTCAGATGGCTTTTGTCTCATAAAATTTTCTGATTTCTTCTCATGTTCTTTCTTACTTGGAATGGCCCAGCGGGTGATAACCTAAGAGACGTGATGAAACAGTGTTTGGGCTTAACGACCTGAAAGGGAACAATTCACTGAAAGAAGATGGCTGGTCCCATTACAGAATGATTATTTGAGATATAAAATATTTTCGTGTAGGAATTTTATTAAATATTATTTTATCGGGTTGGGCCCAGTGGCTCACGCCTATAATCCCAGCACTTTGGGAGGCGGGTGGATCCCTTCAGCCCAGGAGTTCGAGATGAGCCTGGGCAACATGGTGAAACCCCATTTCTACAAAAAGTACAAAAATTAGCCTGATGTGGTGGTGTGTGCCTGTAGTCCCAGCTACTCGGGAGGCTGAGGTGGAAAGATTGCTGAGTCTGGGATGTTAAGGTTGCAGTGAGCTGAAATTGTGCCACTGCAATCCAGCCTGGGTGACAGAGTGGCACCCTGTTTCAAAATAAATAAATCAATATTTTATTAAATCATTCTGTCAAACTTTGAATAGGCCTCAATTGAGCATAGTAGTAACTTACATATGTGAAAATAAATACTCCAAAAATGGATGACAATTAATCTATAGACATACATTCAAAAAATTGTATCTTAATGATTACCACTACAAAATTGTACAAAACAGCAATCATTGCTTCACATGCTATTCAGAATTTTACCCCTCTTTTATCCTCAATATATGCAAAAGGCAAAAAAAAGAATTTGCCTTTTGGGTTATACGTGGGTTGCTGGGATTTGGCTTTTTAACATTTTTTGGTGAAGTTTGGGGCTAAAACCTATCAAGTTATCTTGTTAGTTGAGTTAGAAATTCTTATCACAAAGGAAATGACTCGTCTGTGCTTCAAAAATATCACACTTGAAATTCATCAATTAACACATTGTATGGAATTTATTTAACAATACATTTTTAGGTGCCAAACTCTTTAACTTCTCCTTAAAATAAATGTCTTCTAAAATAATCTGGTTTACTTGAGGTCATAATTCTTCAAATAATTGTCAGTCCCCTATCTCACTTTTCTAGAAGTGCGACACATTTGTGTAGCTTTAAATTCTGTCTCACTTCTCCCAGTCTCAAACAATCCTCATCACCACTCAGCAGCCTCCACTTAGTCACCTCCTTTTCGTTCTACTTCCATCTCTGATGTCTGCCCCATAATACTCCTGGAATGGCTATTCTCTGAAAGATACCAATGACCTACTGATTGTCAACTTGAATCACTCCTTCCTTCCTTCCTTCTTTCCTTCCTTTTTTTTTTTTTTTTTTTGTTTTTTGGAGATGGGGTCTTGCTCTCTTGCCCAGGCTGGAGTGCAATGGCAGGATCTCAGCTAACTGCAACCACCAGCTCCTGGGCTCAAGCAATTCTCCTGCCTCAGTTTCCTGAGTAGCTGGAATTATAGGCACCCACTACTACTCCTAGCTAATTTTTGAATTTTTGGCAGGGATGAGGTTTCACCATGTTGGCCAAGATGGTCTCAATCTCCTGACCTCAGGTGATCTGCTTGCTGCAGGTTCCCAAAGTGCTGGGACTACAGGCGTGAGCCAGCATGCCCGGCCTATTTTCTTATCCTCAAATTTATAGCAGCATTTGCCAATGTTGACTACAACTTCTATCATGAAGCTTTCATTCCTTGGTGTCATAATGCTGCCTTCTTGTTATTCTCCCACTTCCCAAATCCCAATTTTACACTCTCCTACCCCTTCTTCCCAAATATAGCTCAGTATTCTGTATTTGATTCAGTTCTCTCTCTACACTGTCTTTGTAGAAATCCTCTCCAGTCTCAAGGCTTTAATACCTGCCTCCAAAATCCACACCTTCTGTGATCCTCATCTGCATTTCATAACCTAGATGGGACTCCATTTTCAACCACAATGTCTGCCAGTCTACCATCCTCTCACTTAAATATATTTATTTTCCCTCTATTCTGGTCCCATGACATCAGCACCATCTTTGTCATCACACAGACTTTCAGTCTGGAAGAAAACGTTCATTTCTCTTTTTCTCTCCTACTGTACATTGTATCCGTTGCCAATCATGTATGAGGCACTTTTGTAAAGACTAATTTCACTTCCCTTCCTTTTCAGTCACATAATCCTAATTCAGGCCCTTGTTCCCTCACTTATGGACTAAGAACCTCCCTAATTTTCTCTTTTATAATCTGTTAGAGAAGGGGGTCTTGTTATGTTGCCCAGGCTGACCTCAAAATCCTGGGATCAAGTGACCTCCTGCCTCAGTCTCCCTCCTAGCTGGGATTACAGGCTCATCAACCTCGCCCAGCTATAATCAAATGTTTTAAAGCCTTTTTTAGAGAGTATAACTTCTGCCATTCCTAGCATGTTTTAATACTAGAAAATTATCTTTTGTACACTATTATTTAGTGAAGCAATAATTTTTTTATAAAACAGATCTGCGTTATACATTTTCACCAGTAACAGCTATAAATTTCAATCTTTAGGATGATTAAAATACTTTACATCAAAATCCCTGGGCAAAATGGCTGTCC
Source organism: Macaca nemestrina (assembly GCF_043159975.1). NCBI lineage: Eukaryota > Metazoa > Chordata > Mammalia > Primates > Cercopithecidae > Macaca > Macaca nemestrina. The sequence goes on along the minus strand of NC_092129.1, from coordinate 171,326,993 downwards.
TTAAAAAACATAGCCAGCAGGACATATATTTTCAGAATTGTGAATTTGTTTGCATGATAGCTGCAATTACAAATCTGGAGTTTTTAATCTAGCAATCAGATGACAAGTTGAGCAATTACCATTTCATGCATAACTATTTTTATGATGACATTTTTTTCAAAGCAGCTGTTGTGGTTAAAAACACAAAGATTCTTATTTTTTCCTTCCATGCTACAGTATTTTGGCAAACAAATCTCTGTTTCCCAAAACATAAAGAGCCTGATTCTGAAAGATGATGTTGTAACACATGTGTGCTTTCATAGATTTTTCAGTGCTTAATTATCTCATAGAGATGGGCTTTTTTAAAAAAAAATCTCACACAGTACTTAGTACAGAGTGGGTACCCAATGAGTAGTTCATAAATGGATGTGGGAATGAATATTATTTGGATTATTTAATCATATCTTTCTAAAATGGATTTTTTGTGTATGTTGATAGCAACTAGAAGAGACAAAATGAAGTATTTATTTACTCCATTTTCTTTTATTCCTCAATAGGCTGATGGCATTGAAGAGGTAGATAGTGCTACTTTGGAAAATTTTACACCAAGAGGGATGCTAGTGTACACTGAGGAGTTGATTCTCCATGTTAATTATTGTGCCAACCCCAGGAAATATAAGGACCTGAGAAAGACAGGACAGAGAGTAGATAGAAGGATCCTGTTCATCGGTGCTTATTTCAGGTATTTTAGTTTGTCAGCAGACTGTTTTGTTTAGAACAGAAGCATGTGAAATTCTTACAAAGAGCAGACAAGAACTCTGATCGAAACTCTCGTATCACCCAGTCTTCCCAATGAACCCATCTTAAATTGTCCTTCCTTTATAAACCTTCGCTGAGCATCACAGGCATAGCTTGTTGCTTCCTCTTCTCCCTAGATCTTGAGCTTCCTTACATCTATTCTAGTATTTGTTATGCTGAACACCCAATAGCGTTGTGATAGCTTTAAAAACTGAGATCACGTTTCAGTATTCTTTGCATCACAGTGTCTCATATGATGTCGTTGCCCAACAAAGTGTGTTGAATTTGCTTTGAGGAGAGTAAAGATTTAGATACTCACACCTCAGCTTTGGTTACTTTAGGCAGATTTACAGTCAACAAGTGTAATCTAGAGACTGAATTTTCCACTTAGTCTACTGGACCTAATGAGTCCACCTAATGAGTCAAGATACTCAAGACAAGCAGGTAACTTTTCCATTTTTATCTTCATGTTTAAAAAACTATTTTGTCACCTATATAGTTCTCAATATGACATTAATATGATTCATTGTAAGCACACGAACAGAAACCAGTTTTTGGAGCACTGATTGCTGATCTATACAACAGGATGCTTTATCAGTCTCCTAAATCTTATTCAGTCTTTGGGCACTATTTTTCAGTCTTGGATAGATTTAAAAGTATATATTTTAACTTTAAAAAAATTAGTGGAGAATACATTTTTGAAACATTTCAGGAGGGCTATTCATCAGTACATATGGAAAGTAATTTGCATTCACTTTGTTCCAACAAATCCACCCATAAAAATTTATCCCAATTTAATAATGTTTCCAAAAGATTTGGCTACAGATGTTTTATGGAATTGGGGTAATTAAAAGAGTAAAAATTAAAACCCGTCATAATGTATGAGAATAGTGGTAAAACTACATAGAACTTGTACGAAGGAATACAAGGAAGATACTGTAAGTGACAGAAAGGTTTTCATGAGATAAGATGAAGATTTTTAAAAATCAGGTTACAAAACTACATGAGTATCCCACTTTTAGAAAATAGTAATTCAGTGAGAAAAGAGAATACCTATCACTGTTGTTGCCACATCTCTAGGTGATAAAATAGTAGTGATTTTTTGTTTCGTCGTCTCCTCCTCCTCCTCCTCCTCCTCCTCCTCCTCCTTCCTTCTCCTTCCCCTCCTCTTCCTCCTCCCCCTCCTCCTCCTCCTCCTTCTTCTTCCTCTTCTCCTTTTTCTTCTTCTTCATCTTCTTTTCTTCTTTCCTTGGTGGGGGGTGATAGGGTTTCTCTCTCATTCTGTTGCCCAGGCAACAGTGGTACAATCTTGGCTCACTGCAACCTTCACTTCTCGGGCTCAAGTGATCCTCCCACTTCAGCCTCCTGAGTAGCTGGAACTATAGGCATGTGCCACCACTCCCAGCTAAGGTTTGTTTTGTGTATATTTTTTTGTAGAGATGGAATTACACTGTGTTGCCCAGGCTGGTCTCAAACTCCCGGGGTGAAGCAATCCTCCTGCCTCAGCATCCCAAAGTGATGTTACAGGAGTGAGCCACCATGCCCAGTCATCTACTGTCTTATTTTTAAGCTATCTGTGTTTTCTAACTTTCTACAGTGGAAGTTATTGCTTCGGTAATATGGAAAATAAAAGCTACTGTTGATATTACATATGTGCTTTTATTATGACATTGAAAAAAATCAATCACCCTAATGCAGGAATACAGATATTCCACACCCAGCCCCACTCCTGTGCCCACAACAGGTATCACTCATCAATCCTAGAATTCTGCCCTGAGAGGCCCCAGTGAAACCTCAGTTATTCTTGGCAGCCACTATCCATTTATCCAAACTGGCATGAGAGATGAAACCTATTTATCAACCCTGCTCTATCAGATAAAACAAAACAAAACAAAACTCTGTTCCCAGGAATTTACATTTAAGGATTTTCTTTCATTCGGCTTCTCCTCTAACAAGCATTTCAGTTTCTCCATTTATAAAAACTTCTATTTACTTCTAGGGAATATTATGCCCACTAATAAAATGGTAGATGTGAGTGCAGGTGTCTTTCTTAGAGAAAAAAAAAATGATGCTTTAAGTAAGCTTTATAGTTCACAATCATCTTTACAAGATCAGATACATATGGAAGGCCTATGGATTGGAACTTGCCCTCCATCCAAAATAATAAAAAATAAGTTGTATCAAAAATTGTCCCTTTTGGACAGCAAAATGTATGATTCTGTTATTCTTCTAACTAATGGCTAAAACAATAAATACATTTTAAAATAATTCTTATAGACTTGATATTACAGTCTAAGGCCTCATACTTAAAAGGAAGGCGTCCAGGACTCTAATACTAGGAGATGAAACTGTGGAATAAATGAACCAAATTTTCTTAAAATCTGTGTGTAGACAGATCCATTGCCTGGATAGTTACATTTGCTTCCCAACAAGTCTTTTAGTTATTATTCACGTTCTGTTTTGGTGGTTACAGAATGAAATTAATCAAATGAAATCTATGTAGGTTTAAAATGAAATGTCACCTTCATATTATTTTTCTCTTCATAAAATATACACATTTCAAAGTTAGGTATTCTTAAACCCATTTTTTTCTCACTGATAATAAGATACAAAGGGGCCAAAATTGCTCCCGGCTTCATGCCAAAGTATTCTTGTTCCTGCATTGTGGTGGGTTTGTTTGTTGTTTGTTTGTTTGTTTTTGCGTAAGATAATTTATACTGCTCTTCCATCCCTCCACATCCCCTGGCATCTAGAAAAACGCTGTCTTTGAATCGTATATAAGGCAGAATTTGTGTGAAGCTCTTCAGGTTTCCAGATGCAGAGATGCACTGTGTTCTCTCAGTGGATGGGGTTTTTGGCACCCCATCCTGGGATGCCAACATGAGACCCCATCCTGAGACTCCATACCTGGGAGGTCTCAGCAGCTGCAGGACAGGGAGGCTGCTCCATCTACCAGAAAGTGTCATCAAAGGCTTTTGTTCCAGCATCCTCCCCATAGTGTCCAGGTAGTGACTGCCGCGGTGTACCCTGCTCATAACTGGGGTGGTTGACTCTGCTTTTCTCACCACTCATGCATCTTCTTCCTCCCTTCCCACCAACTACCTCCGTGTATCTATCTCCTTTCTCCTTCGGCTCCTTTCTGCTCACTTCCTTTTCTCTCTGTGCTTCTTTGTCCCTGCACTACGCTATTGTATGTCTTCTTCCTATGCCTCTCACATTCTAGCTCCTCAAGAAAGAGCCTGCTTGGTCACCCAGTCACCGTGAGTATCAGGCAGGGCACACTTGGGGAACAGTCCGTTTCTTCATTGGCGGGCTTTGTGTCAGTTGCCTGTCCTCACTCCTCTTAGATGTTTCTTTGCCTCATGTGTAGATTCAGCAGGTGCTCTGAGGACTTCTTCCATAGCCTATCCAATGTGAGATTGATTTCTTGGGTTATTTCATGGGCTTTAAAGTGACATGAGATTTAGCATGATAGAGTAAGATGCTCTGTTAGCTTGTTTTATTGTCAGTCATAGATTACATAAGGGAGTTTCACAAATCATAGAAGGAAGGAAGTGTGATAATTTGAAGACAACATTGAAAAATGTAGTAGATTACAATTTTCCTGGTCACATAAACCTCCTAAATAAATGCAATTGAGATTGGGCAAGATGTAGCACTGGGTTTATTTAAAACTATTACATAAAATGAATCCTTGATTATATAAGGCTACACTGGAGAATATAGTTTCATTGCTGAAAATGACTTGTGGGTTTTAGTAATTTGACTTTTTGAAAGTATACATGTTTTCTTTTTTTTTTTGAGATAGAGTCTCGCTCTGTCTCCCGGGCTGGAGTGCAGTGGCACGATTTCCGCTCACTGCAAGCTCCACCACCTCCCGGGTTAACGCCATGCTCCTGCCTCAGCCTCCCTAGAAGCTGGGACTACAGGTGCCCACCACCACGCCCGGCTAATTTTTCTTATTTTCAGTAGAGACTGGGTTTCACCGTGTTCACCAGGATGGTCTCGATCTCCTGGAAATGCTATATATCTTGACATGGTGGTGGTTAGTAGGGTATATAAAAATGTAAAAACATTGAATTGTGCACTTAAGATGAGTGTACTTGATGTACTTTATTTTATGTTTGCTATCTTTCAATTTAGAAAGATATGGCTTGATTTCTTTCTTACTTTCTATTCTTATCTTGACCAAATCTCCAGTTTGAGGCTGTTAGCCCAAATATATCCCATGCTGCATTGTTTTTTGTCTTTTTATTCTACCCCACACAGATCACCCTTTCTGAAGCAGCTGTGGTCTGGGCCTGTCTTCATCGGGTACTGTTGTTTAAATAACTCAGTGTTCTGCCTCTGATTGGCTACTTAGTAGTAGACTTTCTGAAGGCATCGTCCATACTCAGTTTCCCTTATGTCTCTGTGGCAGCCGACACAGGACTTGGTTCATGGTAAGATTTCATTAAGGATGTCGAAGAGATTCATGGTCCTTTGTTTTTTCGGAAAGAGGAAGTTGATCTACAGGGTGCCTGGGGAAGAGACAAGCAAGAGTTACTTTTTTTTTTTTTTTAATGAGGCAAATGCACATAACATAAAATTAACTATTTTAAACTGTGCAATTCAATAGCATTTTGTCCATTCACAATGTTGTGCAGACACCATCTCTATCTAGTCCCAAATGTTTTCATTACCCCAAAAGAAAACCATGTATCCACTTAGCAGTCACTGCCTGTTGTCCCTCACCCCAGTTCTAGCAACCATCACTCACTCCTCTTTCTGTCTCTGCAGATTACCTATTCTGGATATTTTATATAAATGGAATCCTACAGTATGTGACTTTTGTGTCGGACTTCTCTTACTTAGCATAGTGTTTCCTAGGTTCGTCCACACTGTAGCATGTTCTCAGTGCTTCATTTCTTTTTGTGGCTAAAGTGCTAACATTTTTGAATCACAAACAAAACACCAGGTTTGATATTTTAAGTGTGTAATCACATGGAGTCCCTGTAAGAGCGCTAAGATAAAGGAATTATTCACCCTGTGTCACTGATCTGAAAACTAAGGTTAAAAGAAGCGAAGTGTCTAGCGCAAGTTTATAAAGCAAATAAACCACCCAGCAAGGTCTAGGATCCAAATTCCTGAGCCCACGCCCAGTGTTCCTGCACTCCACTGAGTCGTCTCTCGGAACTCTGGTGAATGCCCCTCGCTTATTCAGCCCTGCTGTCTGTAGGCTCCTTACTTCCCATCCTCATGCCTTTCTCCTTTCTCTGCTGATATGTTAGTGATTTCAGCACAACATTTCCAAGTAGGCCAAACAGACCCTTGCTCGTGGTTTCCTGTGTTTGAAATCGCACGTTTGTTAGGACTCAAAAGAGAGACTTGTTACAGAAATTCCCGTTGCATTTCAGCAGTGTGTAATTGGACTTTCATCAAATTGAAGCCCATAAGCAATTTTCTTTCATGGCCTGGCAATCCTCAGAGAAGAAGGCCTCTTCAGCTGTGTTTAAACCATTGAGGAGAGGGAGTACCTTGAATATGCATGAGCATGACGGAGGCAGTAGCAGCAGAGGTGAATTTTAATAATTAATTCATTAAGCCAATTCATTTCTCTAATTGGTTGTGAAGCTTTGTCAACTAGGAGATAGTAAAAACAATTAAAAATTCAAATTATTTTTTTACAACTTGGTGGAGCTTAGGTATTAAGGATGCACAGAGAGAGAAAAAACAGACAGGAAGCCCCAATCATCTCTTCAATAAGTGTTTAAATATTTACAAATTGCACTTCACTGAAACTCATTTTTATTTTTATAAATGTGTGTTGTCTAAATGTGTGCAAGGATATTGATTTCACACACAAGTTCTGAGAGTCCTTTTAGAGTTGAAGGGCCTTATACTTAACCTTAGCTTCATGAACCAGCTTCAGGGGGTCTATGAACGCCTTGAAATTATCTGGAAAAGGTTACATATGTGTGCAGTTTTCTAGGCTGAGCGGGCAGAGATTTTGCCAGATTCTCATGGTTTAGGAACCACTACTCTACTGCAATCTTTCCAATTATCTGAGTAGTCAGCAGACGACAGCCTAACAGTTTAGAGACACCAAGTCCCTCTGCAATTAGAGAAGGCTGCATCCAGAGTGTGTGAGTATGCTCCTGCCATCCCAAACTGCTAATGACCAACCAGCCCCTTAGCAGAGGCTCAGAGCCCTGCCTGTGATAATAGCCTTGGAAAAGTCACTCTGTAGTTTCTGCCTATCCCTCTCTTACTAGTAAACTAAGCTGTACAATCAGGCCAGAGACTGCAGCAAAAACTAAGAGCAGCTAGACGAAGGCCAACACTAGGCGCAAGTCACCACTGGAACTAGTGCTCTAGAGGTTCAGAAGAAAATTATCAGAGCCAGAACCTTGCCACTCCAAGTGTGGCCCACAGGCCAGCAGCATCAGCATCTTTGGGGAGCTTGCTAGGAACACAGGATCTCAGGTCCTCACCCCAGACCTACTGAATCAGAATCTGCATTTTGACAAGCTGCCCAGGGGATTCGTAAACACCTTAGTTTAAGAAGCATCGGTTCAGTGGATGCCCAGTTCTGAGCACTGCTATTCATTCTCAGTCCAGCTCCTTCTGTTCCATCTCCCCTGTGAAGACACATCCCTCGTTTAACTTTACCCTGATTTTAGCTCCTCAGTGTCAGGTGGAATTTCTGTTCTCTCGTGTCCCCTTAGGAAGCAGCAATTTCTAGTGCATGTTTCCTGTTGCGGCCCCATGGTCTAAGCTCCAGCCCATTTCTGGAGCACGAACTCCTCTTGCTGCACTATGTTGATGGTTTGTGATGAAAGAGGAAGGAATCCAAAGATCAGGGTTCTCCAGTCACCTTCCTCACGAGCCGCAGAGTCATGAGCAAGTTACCGCCTCCTGTGCCTCAACCTCCCGATCTTCATTAGCTTGTGGCAAGAATTAAACAAAGATATTTATGAAAAGTGCTGTGTGCCTGGCACAGTACAGAGGCTCCAAAAATGTCTCTTTGCTGTTTGAGTCATTTGGCAAAGGCCACAGATACTCTCTGGAAAGGGCACTGAATTGGGAGTTAGCCAGTCTGCTCTTCTTGTACCTGATCAGGCTTTGCCTAGTTCCGTGTGAACTTGAGTAAGTTCCTTGCCCCTCAGTTTCCCAACCTGTAAAATAAGGCTTTGACCACACAGGACTTGCTAAGATTCTGTATTATACCTCTGCCATATTATATATTGCCTCCTAGAGAAAGCCATCACCCACCAGATGTTCTACAAATGGTAAAAAAAAAAAAAAAAAAAAAAAAAAAAAAAAAAAAAAAAAAAGCTATACTCGATACACTTAGTCTCACACTTGAAGGGTATCCCTTGAGACAATATGTTTTAACTGTTCCACTTCCATGGACATTAATCCCCCGCCCTTAGTGATTCTGAGTTGCTGAGGCTGCTTTATGCAACCAAGAGCCCAAATCCTTGGTCCTTTGTGAGAGATCCTCCATCAAGTCTGTCTGAAAACACAACATGCTTCAAGTGAATTGAGCACAGTTGCAAATTCCTCTGTGACAAAATGAAGATTAATTTTGAGCTTCAGTACTTTGTGTTTATCCATCATGGTGCCAACTGTCACGGTAATGATACAGTCTCCCATGCAGACAATTAAAAATCATGCTCAAATAATCTGTTCGAATTGCTTTGCTTTGAGTTTCAGTTCAATGTAGAAACATCCCCCATGCCATAAGGAGGGCCACCACACTCTTTGCAGTTTTGGGAAAATTTTAACAACCTGTAGATACTGCTTTTTCACTCTAAAACATCTCAAGAGGCCTCTTAAAACTGAAGCAATGCAAATGATTGTTTTGTTTTGATAGTGCCTGTATTTCTTTTCCCTCTGTTTCTAGACCCTGGAACTGCCCCTCCCCAGCACCAAATTTGCTTCCCAAGATTCCTATCTCTGTTGAGAACCTCATACTCTGGAATTTTCTCTACTTGCATCTCCCTACACCAAACTTACCTGTTTTGATCATTCCCTCTGAAACCAGATCGCTGCTACTAAACAGCAAAGGTGACAAATTAATCTGTTCCCATGTACTCAGTGGTTGCTAATGAAGCTTGTTCTTACTTTGTCCTTTAGAAATGGGAAAGGAAGAAAATAATCACCCTCCCCTTTTTACTGAGTGTGGGTTGGCAGGCTGTGATGCTACTTAACTCCTTCACCTTCTCCCAAATTAAGTCACGTTTGTGAAACTACAGCTCACATCCAAAACGGGGAAAATACAGTTCTCTGGAAAAAGCGGTAAAGGGTGGATCTGTTTCCTTGTCTTCTGTTATTTTCTTCTTCTCTCTATGTAAACCGTTTGTCCCTTTCCCCAGTCTAGCCTACTTGTATTACTTAACTGAACACCAAATATTAGGTAGTGCCTTTCCACAGGAAACTAAAGGTTTTCATGAAAAAAGTCCTTTTTCTTCTCCTGGTGTATATCCATCTTCTAGGGGAGCAAGGCAGGTTACCATGGGCTTATGCTCCATTTCCAAGTGAAAGAATCAATATTTCCTGGGCCTAGCTCAGCTTCCAAAGAGAAGGATCCCTCCAATATGGGTAAGGCAAGAGAATGTTAACTCAGCACACCTCTTCACCCATGCAGGTGGATCATATTAGGGAAGTAAACAACAGTTATACAATATTACCAGATTCTGGAACTTTCCACCAATGCTACCTTAAATGTCTAACTCTGAATTGGAACTGCATAAAAGGCTCTTAATTTAGAGATTCATGAACATTGGCATTAATGTAAAGAAGCTGTTAACGTATGTCCTTAATGTACTTGATGATACCTGATATATGCAAAAGAGATGTGAACCACTTACCCTCTTATGGGAAGCCCCATGCTTTTTGACTTTCAAAGAACGATGTCATCTCTTGAACATTTTATCCCTTTCTTAATCTGAAGATCTCTCTAAGGTAAATTCAGCTATTCCCCTTAGTCTATTAGTCTTATGTAATTAAACTCTGTGGGTGTGTATCCAGGGTTTCATGTCAGGGAGAGATAAAGCCTGATTAGGTTTGCTCCCCAGGGGGAAGAATCATTACTCTGAGACATGTTACTCTTTGTTCTTGAGGGCCGTGCATTACACTGCATCATGGTTCGGAGACATTTGTCAGTGTGTCATTGTCCGGTGAAATCACAGCTTATACCTTTCTTCTATTCTCAAAACTTTAGGGTACCATATAATTTTTCAGAAGCAATGAAACTTGTTTTTGCCTATAAAAATAGCAATAGACACAACCTAGAAGACAGGCTTTGACTTTTGTTTCCTTTGTTTTAAAAATCTTCCCTATCCCAGTAACAAGCTAGAGGGGGTCAGAAAGATGTGTTGACCAGTGTCAAAAGAATTTAAGAGTCCCATTTTGAGGAAGATGACCAAATTATCAGGACAATATTTAGATTACAGAAGGATGTGCAGTAGAATTATGGCTTGTCTTTGCTGTGAGCATCCACACTGGGTCTAGCCACAAAGAAAGGAGAAAAAAAAAACTTTGCCAACTCAGAAGGACACTCATAATTTTTATTGCAGAAGGGAGAGGAAGAATACACAGGGTTCTGTGTATGTGGGTACATGTGTGTGCCTGCCTGTGTGTGAATCTATTAAATATATGTGCATGCATGTAACGACAGGATTTTTATGGTGGTAATATGGCTTCTTTGATTGTCAGGAAGATAGGATTAGGATCATACTTGTGAAGTTGCCTAAAGATGATGATCATTTGTAAACCTTGACTGCCTTTTCTCATTTTTAGTGAATTTTGAGAGAGTGGACTTTTTTCCAAAGGGGACTTTAACCAAGGAGAGTGATAGAAGGTAAAATTACGAAGCAGGTGAAATTTATCATCACATCCTATGTATCCCTTTTCTGGTAACTTTTACTCCTCTCTGTACCTTTTCCAGACCTTTCTACCCACCAAAACCAAGGAAAGTTATAAACATATTCATAGCAATAATAAATGGCTTGGGAAACCACAAGTTAAAGTGGTTGAGATTCAGAAAGATCTGAGATTGAAACCGGGCTCTGCCATACACTGTGGGACCTTGGACAAGTTTATCTTTCTGATCCTCAGTTTTTTAACCTGGAAAATGGGAATAATGAAATCATCTTAGTGCTCTTGCTACAGTTGAGTGAGTTAATGCATCTAAAACACTGAGCACAGTAGCTGGGATGGAGTAACTGTTTATATAGATGATAGTGTTTATTACTGATATATCTTCCTGAAATGAGAGAAAAGAGCTCAAACCTTTGTACTTTTTCTAACAGTTAGGTGGAAGCTGTGGGTAACATTTTTCAGGAAGGATGAGTACTGAAATCATTCTACCATCTATTAGTAAGGTAAACTATGTATTGTGGAAGATCACCACCAATTAAAGATGAGGAAATGTTTGCTTTTAAATATATATATATTTTTGAGATGGACTGTCGCTCTGTCACCCAGGCTGGAGTGCAGTGGTGTGATCTCAGCTCACTGCAAGCTCCACCTCCTGGGTTCACGCCATTTTCCTGCCTCAGTCTCCTGAGTAGCTAGGATTACAGGTGCCCGCCACCATGCCTGGCTAATTGTTTTTGTATTTTTAGTAGAGACGGGGTTTCACGTGTTAGTCAGGATGGTCTCGATCTCCTGGCCTTGTGATCCTCCTGTCTCCGCCTCCCAAAGTGCTGGGATTACAGGCGTGAGCCACCGCGCCCGGCCTAAAATTGTATTTTTTTAGGGGAGTCAGGTGTGTATCAGTTAGTGTTTGCTATGTCACAAACCTACCCAGAAGTTAGCGTAAAACGATGTTTATTATTTCTCAGCAATCTGTGACCTGGCTGGGTGGTTCTTCCAGTCTAGGACAGTCCTTTTGGGGCTTGATGGTCAAGGGTGGCCTCACTCACATGTCTGGGGACTCTGCTGGGTCAGCTGAGATGTCTGGGCTAGCTTGGGCCTGTATCCAGGTAGTATTTCATCTTCCAGGAGGCCAGCCCAGGCTTGTTCATCCAATGGCCAAAGAGTTCTAGCAGCTACAGAGGGCAAACTCCAGCAGGTAAGTACATTTCAAGCCTCGGTTTGCTAATCAGCCAAAGTCAGTCATGTGAGCAACCCAGACACAAGGAGTGGGAAGTAGATTCCACGTGATGGGAGTTGCTGCAAAGAATTTGTGGCCACTCGGATTCTACGATATGAGGAATTGACATTGGCCAGTCCTTCCCATGTTCATACACAGCTATGAAAAAAATTCTTTAGGATTTTCTCTAATGAGTTGACAGCTTTGCTCCAATAAAAAAAACAAAACCTTTAGGAAAAAGGACATCACTTCTTAAAATACAGAGTCATTATCTGCATCTGATTCTTGGCCTCTCACCCATACCAACATAGGTATAAAATTTCCCAGGTGATTGTAGCCAAAACAGATTGGTCCAGAATTCTCCACACAAGTCAGCTGCCTTTTTACTATTTGGAACTGTTGGAAAGTACAGCAGTTCTGTATTTCCATGTTTATTCAAGAAAATGCAGGCATAGGAAATGCCAGAAGTGTCTTTGCAGGAGATATGAGCTGGAAATAAAGCACAGAGTTTGGAAAACATTTGAAGCAAACAAAACAACACTACAACTGCACCTTTTGCAACTTCTCAGTCAAAGCATTGACTCATGGTGACTTGAAGACCATGAACACTGGGCATTCCACTGCCAAAACCTCGGCATCTTCCAACTGATCAGTGTGTCTCATCTCCCACTCTATTTCCATACCATAGTGCTTTTCTTTTGTTGAATTTTAGGGATTTTTATAGGTCTTCTGGGGCTCCTGATTTAATATCCTAGAGTGACAGTCAGAGAATGGGCATTATGTAATTGTGAAAGGAAAATTCTCTGCAATTACAATGTATTGCTTTATTTTCTGCAAACAAAATATTTCATGGAGTTATTCAGTTTGCTCTTTTGTTCTACAGTAGCTCTTGTGGTGAACACTAGAGCAGCTCAATCGGCTGGTCTGAGTCTCTCATATATTTCAACCAGACAGGATGTTTATTTGATACAGGTGGTAACATCACACTTAATGCAGTAATGTAGGAGTTAGGAAAAGCTGTTGCTTCCTCCTCCTAATGCGCCCTTTATTACTTGTGAATTTGGACAATAAAGACAACTTCACTGTGTCTCGATTTTTTCTTCCATAAAATGGAAATATGAATTATTGTCTATCCAAAGAAGTGTTGTTCTAATGATCAAATGAAATCACGTTTGGGAAAGTGATTTGTAATTTTAAAAATCTGTATAGAGATGATATTATTATTTTTAGCTTTAAAAAGGTCATGTCCATAATCATTCAAAGGAGTGAGAGATGCAGGTCTGTTTCACTGATTTGAGTTTAGGATGAGTAATTAACATCAGATGGGAGCAGGAAAGCCACTTCTACGGGTCAGGTATCCTCGATTCCAGTTCAGTAACCATCCTCATTCTAGCTTATTCTTGGGATTATCAAGATACCAGAATTTACAGTTATTTAGAGACTAATCACCCCAAGCATGGATTACTTCCTTTCTGCTGCTGCCTAATATGTAGCAACTGATTTCCTAGGAAACAACTCCACACCCTAGCAGCACTTGATTCAAACATGGGAGAGAAAGTAAAAACTCAGAACTTAACTATATGGAGGAATGGGATGGGGGTGATTATTGCACACAAGTGTAAATCATGTATTACCTCCCTAACCTCTTTGGCGTAAATACTGAGTATTGACTCATCGGTAAACAAGTTTTGTGTTTGTTTGCTTGTTTTTTTTTTTGTTTGTTTGTTTTGTTTTTTTTTTTGAGATGGAGTCTCGCTCTGTCACCCAGGCTGGAGTGCAGTGGTGGGATCTCGGTTCACTGCAACCTCCGCCTTCCAGGTCAAGCAAGTCTCCTGCCTCAGCCTCCCGAGGAGATAGAACTACAGGTGTGTGCCACCAATTCTGACTAATTTTTTGTATTTTTAGTAGAGATGGGGTTTCACTGTGTTAGCCAGGATGGTCTCAATCTCCATGACCTCGTGATCTGCCCGCCTCAGCCTCCCAAAGTGCTGGGATTACAGGTGTGAGCCACCGCGCCCAGCCAACTAGTATTTCTAATGGTCTAAGTACAATGAAAACTTGTTTCAGAGCAGAGATGCTTTATATAACATCCCTCTTCTCCATTCCCTTCTCTGCTTTCTCCTCTCATCTTCTCTTATCTTGGAGTGCCTTGTATACTTTGAGTGTCTTTACCTAAGCGTTACTCAACCAGGAGATTTACAAATGCACAGGTTCTACTTTGGGAAGGGAAAACAGAAATTAATTAGAAATCAAAGCACGAGACATTTAATTTAAAACTTGAATTTGTTATTGTTTCAAACTTAACGTATTCAAGTGTACCTCTTCTGATTGAGAAAAGAAGCTGAGATGCTAAGATATGAGAATGTTAATATAAACTCTTTATTTTTAAAAAATCATCATTACCATCACCAAAACCGAGCTCCCCAAGAAAGGGAAAAATAGACAAAAAGAAACCTGCCCTAGGTGCTGTTGAGAAATGAGAACAATGCCTTTACTTTTGTTTATCACTTTCACCTTTTCAAACCACTTCCAAATATTTTCTCACTGAAAAACCTGGTATGGAGATCTAAGATTTTCAGGAAGGACCTTTAGTTTACTTGTTTTTGTGTAGGATAGACACAAAATCTTTCTGAGGTCTACCAATGTGGTTATTCAATGTATTTGTGTCTTCCATACTCACATATAAAGGAGAAGTGCATGAGAAGTTGACCGTGGGCCAGGCGCGGTGGCTCATGCCTGTAATCCTAGCACTTTGTGAGGCCGAGGCAGTTGGATCACCTGAGGTCAGGAATTTGAGAGCATCCTGGCCAACATGGTGAAACCCCGTCTCTACTAAAAAATACAAAAATTAGCCTGGCATAGTAGCACACGTCTGTAATTCTAGCTATTCAGGAGGCTGAGGCAGGAGAATTGCTTGAACCCGGGAGGTGGAGGTTGCAGTGAGCTGAGATCGTGCCACTGCACTCCAGCCTGGGTGACAGACCGAGACTCCATATCAAAAAAAAAAAAAAAAGGAGAGAGAGAGAGAAGTTAAGCATCAATGAATGTGGCTCAGCTCCTAAACCGCAGGTTGAAACCCCAGGAAGCTCCATGCCTCTATCATCCTACGCTCCAATATGTAGTCAGTCATTTAGTCTTTCAGTGTCTCTGTATGAACGGAAGGGACTCACAAGATATTCTGTGGGGAAAAAATTAAGGTTTTTAAAAATGATAATATATGTTATCTATTGACTTTCTACTCTGGGCCAGGATATTGGGTTAAGGGTTTTAGAAATGTTTTTGTCAACTTCTAAAACATCTCTAGATATTTTTAGCACGTTGGATTTAGAAGTAAGAAGGGAGGCTAAATAAGTTGTCAAAGGTCACACGAACTGTTCCAAATTCCAGCCCAGATCCGTGAGCAAATGACTTTGGGTCGCAGGCTTGACTGCGTCTTTGTAAATATTGTTCAGTATTCTGAAAACTCCTTGAAAGGAAACTTTGGGGAAAATCATTTTAATTGTAAGCCCCATGAGGAGACCATAGTTCAAACACATCCCTTCAGCCTGGGGCCAAGTAAGAGGAGCTTTAAGAAACCCCCAGGGGAGTTTATCATGTGGCCTGTAGTGTTGGTAGAACACTCTGGGCTGCTGGAGGACACAGGTCTGGAAATACAAGGGACAAGAACCTGGCTGTGGCAGCACAACAGAGGTTTTGGAGTCACTGGACTCCTGTTGACTAAAGGTCAAAGGTGTATGTTTTGAGAGGAGGAGACATTGGCAGAAATAGAAACTGGCCTGGAGCTGTTCCACATGATCTTTGCTAGAGAGAGCCACCTGGAAGGACAGAGTCCCCAGCAGAGAGAACCTGTGTGATGATGGACTTCTAAGAACCAGAGACCTAAGGGAAGGCCACAAGGAGCCAGGCAGACATTCTAGTCAGGGAGGCACAAGGGACCGATACCACACGAATGAGGGCTGGGTCCCAGCCAGATGCTAGGAGATGCCTGACAATCCACCATGCCCTCCATGAGTCAGAGCTGACTATAAGTGTCTGCTACGGTCAGGAGAAACCACAGCCAGCTCCTAAGAGTTCTAAGCAACTAATACGTTCCTCGTCCCAGGCCTTCTCTCCCTTCCCTGCTCTTCCAAGTGTTAGAGGAGTCGGGGCATCTAGCAAGGGTATGGCTGGAGGTTGAGGGCAAGGGCAGGATGGAGGGACAGAAGTCCATCAGGAAAAAACAGAACCAGACCTGCTTTCTTTTCCAGAATAGGCTTCTAGCCAACAGCAGCCCAAAACCACAGCTTTAACATCATTTAACATGCATGGAGACTGAGGTCAAAAGTGAGAGGATTTTCGTTTTGTTTTGTTACCTCTGAGAAGGTAGATGAGCCATAAGGCCACAGAGAAAGTTTGCAAGAGAGGTTAGGGCAGCAGACAATGCCTTTTGATTTTACTCTTCAAGTCCTTTAACAGTAACATCTGGGTCAGGGATATGAGTGGGCTTAGCAGTAACAACAAATAAACCCCATGGTGCCTCCTTCATAGATTTACTGAACAGTATTGTGGTAATGGGCACCTTGGCTTCGATTAGAAAAGAATTATATATCGAGGCAAAATTGCAAAACCTACTTATCTGCAGACATCACCTAATTGTGGGGCCTCTGTCACCTACCACCCACGTAACCAGGGGCAAGTTACTTACATTCTACGTGCTTAGATTTCTACATTTGCAAAATGGAGGATTAAGTCACTTAGTCATAAGATTTTGGGAAGGAAGTAAATAAGTCAATATATTTAAAGTGTTTAGAATAAGAAATAACACATGGTGAGTGCTTAATTTGGTATTTTAAATGAGCTTTATTAAAATCAACACACAGTGAATTCAAGCAGTTAATTTGAAAGCACCCATTCATTAAGTCAACAGTGAGTTTTAAAACAATAAAATATAAGAAATGTTCCAATAGTTCAAAAACAAATAAGACTCGTGGAATTTTTGAGTGAAGTGAAAAAAATTAAAGGTTAACTGTATTTTCTTGGTTATTACAAACATAGCAAGCCCATCTCTGGACTTGGACAGATCTGTCTTGTAGATTTTCATAGCAATTGGAGTTCCGGTGAATATCCTGGAACCAAATGACCCTCTTACAGTTTCAGAACACAGTTTTGTATTGAATTATGCTAACTGATTTATATAAAATCCCTTTATCAGTTGGAACTTCAGGTTCACCCTACATTTTGATTCTGTCAGTTGGTCTGTTTTTATAATGGGGCAGAAGTCATTTGCTGCCAATTTAGAAGCTTCTACTTAGTGTTAATTCATCATATTCATTTCCTCTATTCTGCAAACAAATATAAACTCAAGTTCATTAGCTACTGGGATCGTTCACTGCTTCGTTGGGATGTGACCACATATTGATTTCATACATTCCTGCATTACATTTTTCCTTCCTTTGGGAGGAAAATTCTATTGCCTACCTCAGAGGTCCCCAACCCCCGGGCCAGGGACTGGTACTGGGCTGTGATGTGTTAGGAAGTGAGCTGCACAGCAGGAGGTGAGCGATGGGCAAGCAGGCAGAACTTCATCTGTGTTCACAGCCGCTCCCCATCACTTACATTACTGCCTGAGTTCCACCTCCTGTCAGATCAGTGGCAGCATTAGATTTTCACAGAAGCGAGAATCCTATCATGAATGGCACGTGCAAGGGATCTAGGTTGCATGCTCCTAATGAGAATCTAATGCGTGATGAGCTGTCACTGTCTCCCATCACCCCCAGATGGGACCGTCTCGTTGCAAGAAAGCAAGCTCAGCACCCTCACTGATTCTGCATAATGATGAGCTGTATTTAATTATATATTACAACATACTAATAATAGAAATAAAATGCACAATAAATGTAATGCACTTGAATCATCCCAAAACCATCCCCCCACCCTGGTCCCTGGAAAAATTGTCTTCCATGAAACTGGTCCCTGGTGCCGAAAAGGTTAGGGACTGCTGGCCTACCTAATGTCCCTAATGACATTATAAATCTGCATACTGTTAACGAAAGAAAAGCCGTATAAAGACTTTTTAGTTTACCTTTCTGAAAGGAGATGACTTAAGAATGAAATTCAGAAAGTTTAGAGCGAGTAATGAAGAAAGGCATGGAGGCTAGAAAGAAAGTAGATAATGTTGTTCTTTTCCTAGCTCTATTTTCACAGCACACTTCATTTCTTCTCAACCATGTCATAATGGGATCTACTGATATATTAATACTTAGGTCCTGATATTTCAGGAAATTAACTTTAATCTGTAGTTTGTCCATGTGTGTTTCAGTCTAACACAGAGGGTAGTGGTGAAGAGCAAGGATTCTGCAACCAAAGTACTTGGGTCTGAAAGGGGTCTATCCTGGCTCACTACTGCAGTAACCTTGGGCAGGTGACTTGTGCTGTCTGTGCTGGGGTTTCCACATCTGTAAAATCAATGGAAAAGGTATTAAGTTCTTATATTTAAAGTGCTGAGAAAAGGGCCAGGAGCAGTAGCTCACACCTGTAATCCCAGCAATTTGAGGGGCCAAGGCAGGATAATAACTTGAGGTCAGAAGTTCGAGACCAGCCTGGGCAACATAGCAAGACCCCAATCTCCACACACGTGTGCATACATGCACACACACACACATTTAATTTAATTTGAAAATTAGTTGAGTGTGGGGGTGCACACCTGTAGTCCAAGCTACTCAAGAGGCTGAATCAGGAGGATTGCTTGAGCCCCAGAGTTTGAGGCTGCAGAGAGCTATGAGTGTGCCTCTGCACTCCAGCCTGGGCAACAGAACAAAACCCTGTCTCAAAAAAAAAAAAATGTTTAGAAGAGTAAGGGGCATATGGTGGCACTTAATAAATCTTAGTTCTTATTATTTCTTTTATTTTTCTGCTCATTTCTGAATGAAAGGATGGCTTCTTGTTTAGTGTTGTTTCTCCATGTTATTTGGAGACAGACCAGCATATTACAAATGAATAGAGTAAGTTAATTTAAAAACCTAAGTTTGTGTTAATACAGCCAATTTGTATTTTGAAGGTCAGGTGCTGGTTGTGATGATCAATCTCATTGTTCTTGTTTTTGTGTTTGGATTGTGGAAGTTGTACCCAAAGAAGCAGTGAATCTCAAAGGCCTGTTTCCTGCCTTTTTCCTGTCCCAGTCATTTCCCTCTACCAGACTCTTCCTTTCAATTTCTTTCTAGAGTGTTCTCCTGTCTCCATTTTTGCTCTTTCCTTCACCATCAGTTCCTCTGTGTGTCTGGTTGTCTCATTCTCATCTGCTAGGGTACTGCCTTTCCTATCTACATCTCATGAAATTCAGGTTTCCCAAACTCACCTTTACTCTTGGTAAACTCTCCACTCACAAGGAGATAAGCATTACAAATAGCACATGGAAAGAAAAGAAAAGAAACATTTAGAAGGAGACTTTTCACAACTCCATGTGTTTTTCCTAGATTACGATTTTGTTTGTATTTAAAGTAATCATTTTAAGGTGGTGGGTGCCTGTAGTCCCAGCTACTCGGGAGGCTGAGGCAGGAGAATGGCATAAACCCGGGAGGCGGAGCTTGCAGTGAGCTGAGATCCGGCCACTGCACTCCAGCCTGGGTGACAGAGCGAGACTCCGTCTCAAAAAAAAAAAAAAAAAAAAAAAAACAAAGTAATCATTTTAATAGATTGGGAGTGTTTCTCAGTATGATTCTGTGCGTGCACATAGATTTCAAGATTTTGCAATGTAGAGACTGAAAGTAATTTTTCCCCATGGCTAACTCCAAAAATGCAGACATTTTGCTGAGTGACTTAGAACCAAGGAAGCCAATAGAGGGTATATTTAACGCAGTATTTCCATTCATGTACTTACCACTTTTTTTCTGGAAAGGGATTAAGAGCTTACAAAGATATATACTCCCCAATAAGATAATGTGAATTTAAAGTGTGTCTCCCCCCACACAAAAAAGTAAAAATAAAGTATTGGGCAAAGTAGAGCCAGGGAGACTAAACATTTATATCATGATGACCCACATGTCTTTTTTAGATGTGGTTACATAATTGGCTAGGAAAATTAAAAACTTGATCAAATTTAGCAACAATTCCCAATGTTTTCCCTACTTCAACTTATAGAACAGATGACTTTTACCTGCGAAATTATCGTCTCCATGGGGAAATAGCTGTAGCCAGTTTGCCTCTTGCTATTCTACTTTTCTGCCTTTCAGGAAGAAAGCACACAGGAATTCAAGTTACTGTGACATTGTTATAGGGTGTCCTTGAATCTTTTCTAATTTATATCTTGTGTATGTAATTTACAAACTTCATTACTTTAATCATAATAATAAAAATCCCTTGCAGTGCATCTTAAATATACCGTACTAAAGAACTCCTAGATTTGCACAATTCACATTGTCCATAAATCAACACAAAGGAAATAATAACTCAGGTTAAGGACGATTAATCTTGAAATGAAGATCAAGCAGGGATTTCACCTGGGACTCATTATGGACACACTTTGTTCAATGAATCACTTTCTCCACGACACCCTGACTGACTGTAGAAGGACCAACGAGTTCCATTGGACTAATTCTTAACAGTCTTAAGAACTGAATGCTAAGAACATCCTAATAACCACCTAAATAAAGGCAATTCTGTGGGATACCCACTTTCCCTCACTTGTCATCCTTCCTGATTGTTTCTGTGCGTAAGGCTGATAGTCATTATGCTATTGATTATTTAAGAAAACGACCCATCTTGAAATAATGTTATTGGCTAACATTCCTGGAGTTTTCTTGAAAGGACTTTTTCTGTCTTTTACTTCATTACTTTAGAGGTAAGGACTTCCCAAATAGCTGCTATAACTTTACCACATAGATAAGAAAGCAAATTCGCTCAGTTGTATTTAATGTAGGGCAAGTATTCTTAGACATTTTGGGGTCACAAATCCATTGAGAAAATGTTGAAATCTATAGACTCCATCCCCAGAAAAATGCACTGATTCATAACATTACATTTTATGTACCATTTCAAGGATTTTATAGACCTCTTAGAGCTTACACAAAGGCCTTCTAACCCAAAGATGCCACTCATTTTAACTTAAGTAATACAGCTCTGCTTATTTTAAGATATATCCATGTAAATGAAAGCCTGTGTATGGAGAATCTACCTCTGGAAGATAATTTGAAATGACCACTACATCAGTGTCAATAGACAGAGTCAAGAGAGGTATTTTATTCATGAAAAAGGCAACATAAATCCTCACACAGATGCAAATCCGATTTACTGGGATTGGCAGAACCTGATGTTTATGACAGATATTCTTGGAGCTGACAAAATCTAGTATTTTTGTGGAAGCACATACCAGCTTCAAATTGTCCATTTTTCCTGAAAAGACTGGCCCTTGGCAAGCATACTGATGATATAAAGAAAGCGGAAGTGAATTTTAATGTAATTTCCTTCAACCACATTACATGATAATATGAAAATGACAAGAAGAGCTTTCTTTTCTCTCTTATGTGAGGGTGAGGGAGGCTTGCAATACAAAGAATATTTGGAGAAATTATGGTTTGTTAGTTGGGCTTTTTTGATACTCATTAGTCACTTTGGTTTTCAGCAATTGTTTAACATCCTTCTTTTGCAGTAAAAAACTTAATTTTGGAATGTGATTGTCAGGTTAATCAGAGCTAGAATTATCTATACAAAGAAATAGCTGTGGGCTTTGATTAACTACCTAACCTTAACCAATCCCAGTTGGCTGAGTGGGTAGGCATTAGAGTTGTCATTCTGTGATTTTGCTGCGTATGATGCCGATGCGTCAAAAGGATTTATTTATAGAAGATCATAAAATTCTCAGCTTAAAGTGGGACATTTTGCTTCTCTACTCTTCCCACTAATTAGGAATTGTCACTGACTTTTGCAGTTACCTACTTAAATAGCATTGATTCTTATACAGTACATTTCCTATAGCATGTTTATATGTATTCAATATAAAAACTACGCACGAAAACGCAAAGATTAAAGTAAACTTTGATGGTATAGAAGGATGTAAAATTATGTGGCTATGTTCTTTTTATAAGAAAATAATCATCAAAAGTAGATATCAAGTATACTCTTTGGCAGAATTTCTATTCTTTTTGTTTTTTTAATTTGTAATATTGGGTGATTTAGTAGTATTTTAAAACCACATTAGAGACCTTTGTAGGGTATAATATTCTTGCAAAAAGAGAAGGAGTTACATGAGAATTTGACTGTAGCTGTCTTTGAAGGAGTAGGATTATGGATGATTTCTGTTTCCCTCTGTTTCTTTATCTTTGTTTTCTTTTTCTGGAATGAAAATGGATTGCTTTTGCAATAAACAAAAATCGAGCAAAAAATTATTTTTGGGGAAAAACAATGCTTCGTGTAAAAAAAAGAAAAACAAACACACAAGCTCTTTTAGAAAGCAATTTGTATGGTTTTTAGAGGCTAGGAAGTGGGGGTGGGGTGGATATGGAGAGACCGGTTAATGAATACAAAATTATAGCTGGATAGGAGGAATAAGTTCTGGGGTTGTATAGCACTGTAGAGTGAATATAGCAAACAATAATTTATTGTATATGTTCAAAAATCTAGAACAGAGGATTTTGAAAGGAATCATGAATGTCTGAGGTGATGGATATCCTAATCGCCCTGATTTGTTCATTACACATTATACACGTATTGAAATATCACTCTGTACCCTGTAAATGTGTACCATTATTATGGGTCAACTAAAAATAAAAGGAAAATAATGAAACCGAACCAAACTAAACCAAAACAACAACAAAAAAAGCAATTTGGAATAGAAGCAAGACATACATTGTAGCTCTTGGCCCAGGGGAGTTATTATCATAGCAAGGCAATGCCTGATCACAGTGCACATGAGTGTGATCTCTCAAAAGGAAAAAGAGAGAAAAGCAACAGCATAGAGGCTAGGGAAAAAGCTCTTTCCAGCAGCAGAAACAACTGTTTACATGAAGTTGTATCTCAGCCTAGCGCAGCCTTGAGGAACTCTTAGGTTTCATAGAGGAGCAGTTTAGGACCAAATTATTGCCTCAAGTACAAGACGAAGGAGTTTTTTGCTTGACTTAGGAGGTGATGAAAACTCATTTGAAAGTATTTGAGTAGGTGAGTGATCAGATTTCTACTAAGCTTTAGAAACATTGACTGGCAACCTGGATTAGCGGCTTGGAGTACGGAATAACAGTAGAAAGAGTTTAGTAATTGAAACTCTTTAAAATAGTCCAGATGAGATCTTAACTTAGGCTTCAATTTTATGAGTGGAATGGGTAAGATGAGAAAAAGATATTAAAAGAAAATGAGGCCAGGCGTGGTGGCTCATGCCTGTAATCTCAGCACCTTGTTAGGCCGAGATGGGAGGATCACCTGAGGCCTGGAGTTCAAGATCAAGCTGGCCAACCTGGTGAAACCCCATCTCTACTAAAAATTTAAAAAAAAAAAAAAATTAGCCAGGTGTGGTGACAGGCACCTGTAATCCCAGCTACTGGGGAGGCAGAGACAGGAGAATCGCTTGAACTCTGGAGGCGGAGGTTGCAGTGAGCCAAGATCGCACCACTGCACTGCAGCCTGGGCAACAGAGCAAGTCTCCATCTTAAAAAAGAAAAGAAAAGAGAAAGGCATCTTCACTTTACTTAAGACACTCCATGTATTTAATTATTTAATTCACAACTAACTGAAGGCTGAAAATTGAAAATGAACTAAAAACTCCAGTCAAATTTCATACGCAGTGGACCTGAGTTCCCAGACTCTTACTCTACTCCCTTAGTGGATTGCCCTTAAGATGAGATTCAAGGGCTCTAGGAAAAAAAAAAAATCTGTGAAAAAGGTGTTGATGGCAAGGTACTTATTTCTTTCAATTTTTGCTTTATGGAATCCACATATTTAAGCTCACCTTGATGAATTCTATGTTGAACTTGTTAATAGAAATGATGACTAGAGGGAGAGAGGGGGAGGGAAACCGAAGAGCCTACCTACCAGTCTATTTTCACATAGGGGCAGAATATGCTAACTGAAGACTCGTTTATTCTGAGTAATACATATTTTTAATTTTCAAAAAAAATTTTTTTTGAGACAGAGTTTCACTCTTGTTGCCCAGGCTGGAGTGCAGTGGTGCAATCTCGGCTCACTGCAAACTCCACCTCCCGGGTTCAAGTGATTCTACTTCCTCAGCCTCCCGAGTAGCTGGGATTACAGGACCTGCCACCACACCCAGCTCATTTTTTGTATTTTTTTTTTTTTTAGTAGAAATGGGATTTCATCATGTTGGCTGGGCTGGTCTCGAACTCCCAACCTCAGGGGATCCGCCCACCTTGGCCTCCCGAAGTGCTGGGATTATAGGCGTGAGCCATCGCACCTGGCCTCAAAAAAAATTTTATTTTGAAAAAAATGTCTATGGATTTAGGGGGTACAAGTGTACTTTTGTTACACGGATATATTGCATAGTGGTGAAGTCTCGGGTTTTAGTGTAACTATCAACTGAACGGTGTGAATAACATTTTAAAAAGTTGAATTCCACAAACCTAAAACATACAAAATTATCAAAGAACTATTGTATTTGAGCTTCTTCTAGAAAAAGAAAATAAAGATGAAACATTTCTCTATGTTTTCTTATTAAAAATCATTGCTCTGTGCATAGTAGTTGCTCAAGAAATACCCATTGATTAACTGGCTACATGAACAAATAAATGAATGAACATTGAAATTACAATGCATTTTTATAATCTATGTGAACACTGGGGTCTATAGTCTTTGCACTTTATAGACATTAGGCTTGTCAGAAAATAGAAAGGATCATGGTACCCAAATGAGAAAAATCATCCAGACAAGAAACCGTCACTCAGGACCTCAGGTATATATTGGTTACAGTTTGCACTTCAGTGACCTAAGAGCAAGGAATGGGCTTAAAAATAGAAGAAAATGTCATCTATTATTTCATAACTCAGTAGCTGAAATAAGGCCTACTTGGATAGAAAGACCTACAGCCTAGGTGAGAAGTCTGCTCCCTTGTTTAAATTCACATTGCACTATTGCACACTCCAAGTGTGACTTCCCTCAAAGTGTTTCTTACCTCATAGGAGGCCTCAACCAGTCTGAAATTGTTCCATGTTTCATCGGATTCCTTGACAGACACAAGAATGACAGCTGTGATGTGATTTGGAACCACCTATGTTAATGCTCATACAGTCATGACTTTTCTTCCTCTCGGCTATTTGGAGATATAAGGGAAGAGAAGATTAAATCTAAGAGTTGGAAAATACACTTCTCATTAATATGGTCTTGTTCTTTTCAGACACACACACAATGTTTAATGAGTTCTTAAAATAGTTAGTATATATTTTGACTTGGGAGAAGGAAGAAAGGGATCTTAGACTGTGTGATCTGAGCACCCTCCTTATTTTATGGAGGAGGAAACAAAAACACATTTTAGCCAGACTTGACGGCACATCCATCTGTAGTCACAGCGATTCAAGAGGCCGAGGTGGAAGGATCACTTGAGCCCAAGAGTTTAAGGCTGCAGGGAGCCATGATTGTGCCAATACACTCCAGCCTGGGTGACAGAGCAAGACCCGGGCTCATAAAAATTATGAAAAGTAGGCACTGAAAAGGTTTAATGAGTGTGCCAACTAAGGTGATGCTCATTTCTATCAGAATGATGGTGAAATCTAGGGATTCTCTCCCACATTCTCAAGATAGCAGTCTGAAATTCCAGGGTACAGCACTTATTAAAAGGAAAACACTTGGAAAGAACATCTTATGTTATCTAAGAGTCTGAAATGGAATTCATTTCATATACCCTAAAACTGAGCTGAACGTTCTGATACATTTTGCTTTAGAATGCTGCTCTCCTTGCTAGGCCAGCATATTTGTCACACTGTAGCATGAAAATAAAAAGAAAAAAATAAGCCACTCTAGAACTATAAGCACTAAAAATAATTTATGGCTTAACATGTCTCAAATAATCAGCCAATTCATCTCTTGTCAACAGGAAGCACTTTGGGGTTTTTTTTCAACCTGGCCTTGGTAACTGGGATGCAAATACTAAGCTCTTTAGGGAGTCAAGAATTCCTCATATGAAAGCCAATGAACTCTCAAAGCAAGCAAAATTGGAATGCTTTTATTAAATGGAGTGTAATACTCAAGATTTCGCTTACCCCATTGCTTGTTTCAAAGCCCTCTGCCTCAATAAATAATTTAGTTTCAGACCTTTAAGCTGTTATTTGGAAGCGAACAGCCCCCACCCCCCATCTTTTGTTCCTCTTATGTTGTCAGGCACGTAGATATATCAGTAATAGACACAGGGGTGTGGAATAATATGCCAAATGCTAAAATGCCTTCTCTGAGCCAAGACATTTGACTTCTTTTCCATCGCAAAGTCTTAGGACACGTGAGGTAAGCAACCTGCAGCTTTAGATGATCAACTGCAATGTGATCAAAAGAGCAACTTCCATATTAGCAATGGTGCCAAATATGGTGAGGTAGACAGAATATGAGGAGACAGTCTCAATTGTGGAGCCAATTGATTGCGTGTCCATGAGGAAGTCACTTCACCTATTAGGTTCACTGTCTTCCCACTCTGAGGTGCCTCCTACCTCTGGAATGCTATGATGTAAAGGAACTATCCATGTGCTACTTGGGTTTTGGCTTCCTTTTTGTATTAAAGCTGGGCACATCTAAGGAATCTTTGATATACTAGATAATCTCTGCTACACAAACCTGCATACCTGCAGTCCTTCTTCTTTTTTTTTTTTTTTTTTTTTTTTTTTTTTTTTTTTTTTTTTTGAGATGGAGTTCCGCTCTGTCACCCAGGCTGGAGTACAGTGGCGTGATCTCAGCTTACTGCAACCTCGGCGTCCTGGGTACAAGTGATTCTCCTGCCTCATCCTCCTGAGTAGCTGGGATTACAGGTGTCCACCACCACACCTGGCTAATTTTTGTATTTTTAGTTGAGATGGGGTTTTGCCATGTTGGCCAGGCTGGTCTTGAACTCCTGACTTCAGTTGATCTGCCTGCCTCAGCCTTCCAAAGTGCTGGGATTACAGGCGTGAGCCACCGTGCGGGGCCAAATCTCCAGTTCTTGAATGACATCTGAATATCTGCTTCTGTCCATGTTCATCACCATGTTCATTGTATTTGAAAACATCACCTTTCTCATCCCAGTTATTTACTGGTCTCCTGCTTCCACTCTTGCATATACACACATGCACACACATGCGGACACAGTTTATTCTTCATAGGGCAGCTGGGGTGCACACTTTTAAGTATAAGTCCTCTAATGGCCTCTTACTACATTGGAATAAAATCCCATCCCCTAGCCTGCCGTTGACAGTGCCTGGGCTGGCCCAGACTCCCTCTCCTTCTACTCCTGCCCATACTTACCATGCTTGGGCACTCTGATGTTTGCACCAGTAACTCCCTCCAGCTGGAATGGTCTTCCTTGATTATCCTGTAGCTGGGTTGTTTTTGTCACTCAAGGTCTCAGTTTGGGGCTGCCCCCCTTAGAGAGACCTTCCTGAACCCCATCCTGACAGGAGGCTATGGTCACTCTTGGCTCTGATCAACCAGCTACAGTTCTGCAATAGCAGTTACTGTTCTCCAAAATCATAATTTTATACTTGTCCACTGCTTTTATTCCCACCCATTCCCCTAAAATATTTGACAAGACTTTGCTTATTCTTTCCATTGATGGGTGTCACTAGAACAATGTCTAGCACATGGGTACTCAATAACAATTTTTCAAAAGATTCTGGAAGATAATAAAAATATATTCTCTTTGGCTGAAGTAATTGGATTTTGTCAACCCTGGGGCCTGATTGGCATAATACATCTATAGATATGAGTAGAAATGTCTCAACCTTCTTCCCTGGGGAGTTTGAGCTTGTGAAGTCTGACTCTCTAGGTTGACATTTCTGCAGATTGGGTAGAGTTAAGTAGGTTTAAATTGATAAAGTAAAATGGCAGTGTTATCCAAGAAGTTAAAATAGAGAATGCAGGGTATAAGCACATAACTTACATTTTTAAATTACACAAAGGTATATGCAAAATGTGCACCCATGAATAAAATTTATATCGATGTAGCTATGGCCAGGTGCACACACAAGTCCAGATAACTATAGCAGTGGGTGGAAACAAAAACTTGAGTATTACAAGCAAAACCTAACACCAAAAATAGTTTACCCTATTTTAGAGATGTAGTAGTCAGAGTCATAAGGTAAAGAGATAAAAACAAAACTCAGAGTGTGTACATCCAAATAAATATTTCTCTCAATATGGTCTTCAGAACACCATACAATATATTCTGCTCAAATAGGCGTATGGATTGATTCAAGTGACTTGTTTTTGGTAGGTTGCTAGAACAACTTAGAACATTCTAGAACCTCCTAGAACAGAATGATTGTTATCAGTGGTGGAAACATCTGTACCTCTTCAAATACCCTCTTGGTAAAAATGTATGCTTGAAAGGCAAAATGATTTATTTGTGCCTCACGACCAATTAGCAATGAAGAGAATTCAGAAAAAGCGAGCAAGGAGCTTAGGATGAAAAGCTAGAGAAGAGGTGAGAGTTGACCTGGATGGGATGCGAAGAGCTGGCAGGACAAAGGCAGGCACCCCAAATGGAGAGAACCTGAGGAGAGTGCAGACCTCTTGTGGAACGTAGAATTGAGTGTGGATAAGCCTGGAGTAAGAGGTGAGAAGTCAGGTGGAGAACCTTGGGTGTAGTCACATTACAAAGACATTTCTTCCTTTCCAGCAGTCAGAAAAATGTGGGCAGAGGAAAATGAGATATTTCTGGGGACACCTATGTCAGAGTGTGAGGCTTGGGGAGCAGGTGTGGATAGGATAGAGGGAGGCTGCACTGCTCCCTGGCCTAACCCTTAATCAAGGCGATGACTGTTGCAGTGTGACAGGCCTGAAGGATTTGACCTTGAGAAGAAAGGCCAGTTGAGGAAATACTTCTAAACACTTATTTATTGGCTTTAATTTTCTTTACTTATTTTTAATAGACTATACATTATCATTCAAAATTCAAGAGTTTTAAAAGGGTATTCAGGAAAAAATGAATCTCTTTCCCACCAACTAATGTCATACATTTTTTTGATACCCATTTTAAGACATATTTTAGAGAAGAAAGTATAAATAGGGACAGACTAAATATTAATAATTTGCTATGTTTTATACAATAGTTTATTCTTCACCATAGTTTTATGTTACCAACACCCTTTAAGGTAGATAGGATGGATGTTTTATTTCTATTTTGCTGACAAGGAAAGAGGATCAGAAAAGTTAAGTAACATAAAAAGTTAGTAATTTTTTACTGGAAATACCTAAATTAAGATTCAGGTTTTTGGGACACACACAAAAGAAAATACTTAAAGATAACTGCAAATGAAATTTCACATATACTAATTTCATCCTCAGTTTTTGAATAGCTACAAAGCACAAAGTTTTAAATTCTTTTTGAAACATAAATTAAAAAAAATTAAATCCTCAGTGTGCCCACATTGTTTCCTTATAAAATCCTGTAAAACATAATGGCCTTTTATTTAAAACCACAAAAGCAACAATATTAATAGTTGCAATGCTTTTGAATTAAGTACCGAGGCCTTTGTTTCAGCTTGAATTACTTTCTGAAACCTGTAAGGAAGCCATCAGCCTCACCTGACTTCTAAAGGCATCAGAAAGTGCACCCACAGAGCCTTAAAATATGAAGTATCAGCCTGGTTCTGAGTTTCAGCTGCTGTCTCCCTCTTCTCTCTCCTGCCAACTCTGTTTCTTTTTTCAGTTTCAATTTCAGGACAAATGATGGAACAAGATTTTCTTTTTCCTTTGGACAAGCAATTTACCTGAATTCTTTTGGTGGCACAGTTTGGTAAACCTAAAGAAATCAAAGTCAAAAACTTGGATTCTTTTGAGTATTCGTTATCAGGATTATTCCCTTGTTGTATCCTTTTATTGATGTCAATAGCACAAAGGATACTAGGCTGAATAGAAGAATGGAACATCTCCAGCAATATTTAGGGAGCTGGAAAGTGAAGAGGCATCTTCAGGTACTAATCAAGCTATCATTGAAACTACTCCTATAAACTTTATTAAATTAATCAGGGAAGAAGAGAGAAAGAAAAAATAAAAATAATCCAAGCCTGCAGCACATTCAGCATTAATCGCTAGGTCAGCTGTTCTCTGACCTGCTTCCTCACAGTTGTTTGGTGCCCGTTGTCCTAGAATCATGTAGGCCTAGTACAAAATTATAGTTTCCTTTAACTGCTCCATAGATAACAACCTGAACATCACGAAATGTTAAGTTTTCCCTTTGAGATGTTCTTTCAGGTCCTATATGCTGGTAAAACTACTGACATCAGCTGGTGTAAAGGACCCCACCAGAAGCTAGCTCATCAAGAAATGCAGTTTCCACGTTCTGATAATTGCATCCCTCTTACCCCAACCAATCAACGACCTCCATTTTCCAGCCCCTCCTCCACTATGTTCCTCCTTAAAACACCAGCCCAGAACTCCTTGAGGAGACGGATTTGAGATCCTCCTCCCATCTCTTTGCTCAGTGTCCTGCAATCATTAAAGTCTTTTTCTGCTACAAACCCTGCTGTCTCAGTGTAATTGGTCTGTTACAGTACAGCAGGCACACAAACCTGTTGGTCCTATAATAGAGTCTTTGCAGGTTTTCCAGAACCAATGCAGTAAATAATGATAATTTTAAAAAAATTACAAATACCAGAGTGTGACTCGTTTAGCTTAAAAGTCCATTTCTAGAAATGATCATTGAAATACTATCTGTGTAATATTGCTAGAGATATACATTATATACTTTTAAAATTGCAGTCTTTTAGTTACAAAGAGGAAAGAATTGTTCTAAGAAAGCAAGCACCTCCTCAGTAATTCACTTTATAATTTAACTCTTCAAAATTATTTCAAATAGTAACTGCATTAACAAACCTTTCTCCAGGGAGCCAGGAGTTTCTTAAAGGCATTGTCTCATCAGTCCTATTAGGTCCAGTGTAATGAAAAAATGAAGCAGATATTTAGCATCTTTTCCATTCTACTTCTGAAATATAAAGATAAGGAAGAGACATCATTTGTCCAACTTAACGCAGTTTACCTAAATGAGACAAACAAACCACAAAAATCTCATTTTCTCTATGAATCACAGCCCTACCCCAAAGTAGCTATGTGGCCCTGGGCAAGTCTTAACAACCTAAGCAGCAACATTCTCTATAAAATGTGGATAAAACCTTCACAAAATTATTGGGAGTACTGCAGAGATATACATGTTAAAGTAACAAGCCAGTAACTAACAGTAATAAGTGTGTGTGTTAGTTTTCCAGTGCTGCACGGCAATGTGGCCTCAAACTTAGTGGCTTAAAACAACACATATTTATCACCTCACAGGCTTAGCTGGATCCTCTGCTTCAGTGTCTCACAAAGCTGCAAAGATGTTAGCCAGGGCTACATTCTCATCTGAAGACCCAGCTGGGGAAGGAGCCATTTCCAAGCACATGTCATTGTCAGCAGAATTCAGTTCCTTGCAGTTGCAGGACTGAGGGACTTGGTTTCTCACCTGCTCTCAACTGGAGGATCCTCAGTTGCAAGAGGCCACCCTCAATTCTTCACCAAGTAGGCCACCCCAACATGACTACTAGCTGCATTAACCAGCAAGTGAAAGTGTCTTCCTATATTGTGTAATTACAGAAGTGACAGCCCATCCCCTTGGTTATATTGTACTGAGTAAAAACAGTTCCTGCTCACACACAAGAGAAAAGGGTCACACGAGGGTGTGAAAATCTGAAGGCAGGGATCACAGCAGCTACCCCGGAGCCTGGTTGTGTCTGATGCCTGGTTCCTCCAGGCACTGTGTCTGTGTTTAATGCCACCATATCCAATGCCTCTTTCCTCCTTTCCTGGCTCACCACCATTCCTTGTTTTGATTCCTAGATTGAAAAGTCATGCATAACCCCTGCTGTCCAGCAAAATCTTGTCTATTCAGTTAAAGGCAGTACTTTAGAATTTTGTAGAAATAAAATAGGAGAAGACAATTCATGCTGGAAAATATTAAAAGTGGTAGTTTATAACAAGTTAAGCCGTCTTTGGTAAAATAAACAAGTAAAATTTCATAAAATGGGAGGCTGTCGTGTTCTCTTGTTTGTGCTTTTGATGCCATTTTGTTGGATATGTTTGGAAAATGATTGCGACTCTAAATCAATGAGTACAAAAGCACTCATGAAATATGAGCACTATAAAATAATTTCATTCAATAGCCTCAAAATGGTTGTGAATTTGTGTTCCCCTAAGGGTGATTAAAAATAACCACAACCCCCACATGAAGCAGAATGGCATTAATGCCGGTGTGAATCATCCTGGGCGGTTTGGCCATGTTTGATAAGCCTTATCTGCATCTCAGGTCTCTGGTGTCTGGGGTCTTCAGAAAATGTTGGGGTCTTTAAATTATAAGGCTGCTGCTGCTGATGCTGCTGCTGCCAAAGATGATGGTACTAGCTAATATTTACTGTGTACTTACTGCATGTCATTTACTCTAAATGGTTCATTTATGCAATTTAATACAAAAAGGAACTGTTTTTATTTCTATTTCACAAATGTAGAAACAGCCTTAGAGAGAATTAGGTCACATGGCTAGCGAGTAGCAGGGCCTGGATTCTAATCATAGAGAAGTTCAACCTCAGAACCTCAGAATTTGCTTTGAGGAGCAAGGAACTTGAAGATGCAAATAAGACGGCTAACAGTGGGTCTAAATACTCTCTTCAAAATGTCACAGGACTACATGTTGAAGATGCATACATTGTATCTGTGACCAAGGAATGGCATCAGCCCTTGCTTCTGTACTTGCCCCATCCTTGCTGCTGCCCAGGCATCAAGCAAGCTATCATTCCTTCCCTTCAAGTCAATCAGCAGGGAGTAATTAGGATATTTTTCATCCCCCCTACCCAACCCTACAGCGAGTCCTTTGTGGGGTTCAGTAAAGTCAGGTTATACCATGCCATAAAGCAGAGTAGCCAGGCTACTTCTGAGGTAGGCTGGCCCTTCTCAATATGTCATGGGCCCTGTGGGCTGGGTTCCTTCTGCCTGGTCCCATTGACCCCTCATTAGGGGTACCAGGATTATCTTGGTCTCCTCAAGCCTCAGCCTCCCAACTTGATTCCAAAGTCTGATGAAGTTAACAGAAACAGAATACTGGTCACCAATAGATCAAGATGTACACACGAGACAGTGAGTTCACCCTTACGCGTAACACACGATTCATTAAATTATAATTAATGAAGTAAGATCAACTGTCTGTGGCATGCTGATGCTGAGTAACATTTAACACCTTGATCAGATGTGGTGAAGATAGGCTGTGCAGAAGGAGAAAACAGTGCTGTGACTAGAAGACGAGAATGTGGAGGGAACACAGCCATAAAGCAAGAACAGAGGATCGTTGACTTACAATTTTTTTATGTATTCAGAGAGTACTCCCAGCACCAGTGTAGGAGAATTAGATACTGATGAGAAATCACAAGCAGAGTTTTTATGTAGTTGTCATGTAGGAGACTTCAAGGGGATCTGATTACAGATCACTGACTTTAAAAATTATTTTAAAAATATAAACCATTTGTATTTTATACTTTTTTGATGCTAATTCATTCAAAAATGCATGGTATGGATCTTCATAGACATTTATCTAAAAATGCAAAACAACTGGCTTTAGTCAGCCATGATCTAGGCATATCTAGCTTGTTATCTTTAAATACTGCCCATTTGTTCCTTTAACTTGTTCCATCATGCTCAAAACCTAAACATAACAGAAAAGAAGCTTGTGTCCATGAGAAAGGGGCTAGTGGAGTCTGTGTCCAGGGATTAACTTGTAGAAGAAGACTCCAGACAGGAGAAAGAGCCTGCCAGAAGCTCTTTTCTGTATTGCTGCCTGGACCCACTGTCTCATCCAGGAAGAGCAGCAGCAATGTATCACAGCAGTGGAACTTTCTGGAACTTTATGATGCAGCTCTCAGTAAAATCCTAGATAGAAATGGGTAATTTAGACATAGGTTTCCTATACCCACACATCAACACAATTCTCACTATCTCTATCAAAAGGAAAGTGCATAGGTCTATACCTCCACCCCCAAATTTATGTCTATTCGAAGATAGTGACCATTTTCTCTTGCTCTTTTTCTTCAAATTTCCAGGGATGTTATCACTGCTTTAAAGGAAAGTACTGTGCATGAAGGAAGCATTTAATCAATGCTTGTTGCATTGAGCTGATAAGGACATACTGCTGCAGACTTTGGTTGAGCTGATTTTGTGGATGGCATGGTCACTCTTTCAGTCATGCTGAGACACAGCCTTAAATAGGAGTCTAAGTGGGAACATGGAACTCACAAAAGTGGCACTTCGCAGGACAGGGTCTCCTTGCTGCATTAAAGTGGTGAGACATATAAGAACTAACTTCGTTTTTTTACTGTCTGTTGCATAGTAGGCACTGCATTAAGCTCTTTGGATAGAGTTACTTTACTTAATCCCCACAGCAATTCCTTATGGTACGAGATAAGAAAACTGAGATTTGGAGAAGTTAAATGACACATCCAACGTCCCACATTTAATAAGTTGTCAGATGGAGCCCTGACCCTAAGACCCTGTTCTTTCCATTGGACCAATGTGTTGCTTCCTCCTTTTTGTTGTTTGCTGTGCAGAATCACATCGTTCTACCTAAAGAGTGTGCCCCTACCATAGTTGCACCAGGATGATTTGAGAGGCCACCAGCTTGAACCTGTTAAATTCTAGGAAACTCTCATTAAAAAGAGTGGGGCTTCACAATATCTCAGCTCCATGTATTTCTAATGGAGGGGACAAGAGCATTATACAAATGAATTGAGCATCAGATATCAAGATCTTCTTTTTTGTTACATCACTAGGAAGATAAGAATTATTTTTTAAATGCTAATGACTAAATGCAAAATCAAATTTCCAGCATGCTTAGGAAGAAGTATTAGTCAAACAGAGTAATTCAGCTTTTCAATGTTTACTGTAGCTATCTAGCTATCAAAAAGGGAGACTAGAGAGTTTTAAAAATCAGTGTTCTATTTAAAGAATTAAAAGAGGTGGCCAAGAATGAGTGCAGTCAACATTTCAAGTTTATGCCAAAAATCATTCTGATAATTATCCTGCTTTATCCGGCATATCTGTTGTGGGAATCTTAACCCCTGACAATGTTCTTTCCTATAATATTATCATTTAATTAAGCAGCTTATTTCAGTTGCCCAAGGGCTTCTTACACCTTTATTTTTTAAAAAAATTAAAGAATGCCCTTTAGAATCTTTTGATCTCATCTTGAATCTATACAAGTTTCTGGCATCACTCAAAACAATCATGTTATTTTTATGCCACTAGCAATAAGGAGATTTATTCTAAGACAACTGTTTTTCTACCTTTTAATATAAGGCGTATATGAATAAAATAAATAAAATAAAAATAAATCTGTAAAATAACATTGGAAAAAATCTATATTTAATGAGAACAAACGATGCCTGTTTTATGTTCTACCCTTAAAAATTCTATTGAAAAATTTCTGAAAACATCCCAATGAGTAATTTACTTTATTCAGATATAGTTGACTTGATTATTTAAAGCATAATTTCATGACTTATGAGTATTACTTCTCTCAGTGTGACACACTACATAGACAGTCTTCAACTTTGCCAATGTTACTGGGGAAACATATGATAGTAAAGGTGTCATATTTTCCTGTAAGGACAGTGTTGTAAGTAGGAGGCTGTGTAATTTTGCCCAAAGGGTCAATGTCATAAATTACTGGTGAACTGTTGAAAGGATGTAATGTATAATTTTGAGATTATTTCAAAGAGTAAAATACATTTTAATAAATGCGTTTAAAGAGTAAAGGTTTTTGTTTTTTTTTTTTATTTTGAGATAAAGTCTCACTCTCACCTAGGCTGGAGTGCAGTGGTGTGATCAAGGCTCACTGCAGCCTCCACCTTCTGGGCCTAGGTGATCCTCCCAGCTCAGCCTCCTGAGTAGCTGGGACTGTAGGCGAATACCATCATGCCCAGCTGATTTTTTTTTTGTTGCCGTTGTTAGAGACAGGGTCTCACTCTGTTGCCAAGGCTGGTCTCAAACTCCTGGCCTGAAACAATCCCCACGCCTTGGCCTTTCAAAGTGCTGGGATTACAGGTGTGAGCTACCACACCTAGCCTAAAGGTGTTTTTTTTCTAAATCTTGCAAAATCAACATTAATGTAATGTCCCTATTGATTATTTAAAGAATGTCAATGTAACCATTACGTGGACATCTAGCACATAATTATAATTGTTTTAGAGGTCACAATTTGACTTATCTCCCCTTGATATGCTATCTAAATTAAACATTTTCTTAACAGTTTCTTTTTGTCATTGAAATGTAGGAAGACTTTGAGTTGATGTTTTGATGGTCCAAGTATCTTAATGTGGGAACTAGGACACTTTTCTCTTGTTAAAATTCCCTATAGCAAGGAGAATATTCAAAACTTTTCTATTATTACTTAAGAGCAATAATCACTTTGAGTTGATCTTTGAAGACATGAAAATAAAAGTTATTTCTGTAGCTTCAATAAGGACTTTAGCTCCAGGGGTTTGGACAGCAGGTGCCTGAACCGTCTTGTCTTTTGGTTCACTTTCTTTTCATTGCTTCCCATTTCAGTGACAATTTTATGACAGCCTAGAAGGAAAAAAGGAGACACAAATGAGGAGGCCTAGAATCCGGTGTAGAAGCTTGAAGGTTGGGGATGGCAGGTGGGGAGAGCAGAGTCCAGAGAGTGGAAAAGAGCAGTTATGCACATGTGTGTGTATATAGACAGAGAAATAGATAAACAGAAAGACTGATTTACCTAGAAATACGTATTTCTTTTGAAGCTGGTGAGCAAACCAGTTGCTTGGAAACCATTGATTCCTCAAAAATAATGTGTTAAACCATGCATCAGAAATTGACAACTTCTCAGCGCCAGTAAGAATAAGATGAAGGATTTCAGACCCACATGGG
The DNA here is from genome assembly GCF_043159975.1 of Macaca nemestrina. Classification (NCBI taxonomy): domain Eukaryota; kingdom Metazoa; phylum Chordata; class Mammalia; order Primates; family Cercopithecidae; genus Macaca; species Macaca nemestrina. The sequence continues at coordinate 171,290,083 of NC_092129.1, read as the reverse complement.
CAACTTAGCTTTGCAGATATTCAAAGATGGTTAACTCTGAATATTCAAAGATGGTAAACTGACATTAAATGAAGGAGATGGTATGAGTAACAGACTTCATAGTAGGTATGGCATGTGGTAGACTATCAATCAATAAAGTTCCCTTTGCTCTTCACTGAAAACAGGTCAAGTCTGTATTAATATTTGTATAAAATGTTTTAGCTGGTCACAAAAGTCGTTGGTTTCTTTGTATTGATGGAGTGCAGCAGAAACAAAATAAGTTTTAAGGTCAAACAGATGTAGGTATGAATTTCAGCTCTATCCTCACTTGCTATGTGACCTTGAGCAATAATCACTTTGTGTCCATCTTTGAAGACATGAAAATAAAAGTTATTTCTTAGTTGATATCTCTGAACCCCAGGTTCCTCTTATGTGAAATGAGATTTAAAATTTAACAAGAATCAGGCCAAGCACAGTGGCTCACACCTGTAATCCCAGCACATTGAGAAGCTGGGGCAGGATAATCACTTGAGGCCAGGAGTTTGAGATCAGCCTGGGCAACATAGTAAGATTCCATCCTACAAAAAATTTTAAAACGTTAGCCAGGTGTAGTAGCACACACCTGTCGTCCCAGCTACTTGGGAGGCTGAAGCAGGAGAACCCCCTGAGCCCAGGAGGTTGAGGTTGCAATGAACTGTGATCATACCACTGCACTCCAGCCTAAGTGACAGAGCAAGACCCTATCCCTAAAGAAAATAAAAACTAAAAAATAAATAACAAGAAGCAACTATCCCACTGTGAGGCTCAGAGAAAATGTAGGTAAGGCACCCAGGTCCTGATGCCTGTTGGAGTTTATTACTATTTGCAAACACTGCACTATAAAGCACGGAGAAATACTAGATGGAACATCCGCCTTCTGGAGCCTGCAGTGTTTCAAGAAGCATTTGAGGTAAGAAGGAAAGAATTAAAGGTGAAAGAAAAAAAGAAAAGCAAGCAAATCAGCAGCAGAAGGTATCACTAAAGAAACGATGGGAAAGTGGCGTGGGGAGGAAATTGGGCTACTGTTAAAGCAATCCGTGGGCCTGTAAGAAAAGCCAGTCCCCTCTGCTTAGCCCTCTAGTGGTGGGAAGGAATAACAACATCAATATTTGAGCAGCACAGGCAACCACAAATTAACTGGTTAGAGAAAAGCCACCTATTATGTTTCCATTCTCCCCTGGTATAAGATTTTAAAGAAAAAATAAATAAATAAAACCATAGTGGTATACATGTAGCATGTGTGTGTTTGCGTGTATATTTATGCATATCCGCATCTGAGTGTTGGATCGACATTTTTCAAAATTATGAGTTTTTAAAAAATGTACAGCGTGATTATGTGTTTGGGCTGCTTATACATCAATGCATGATTTATAAGAGGGAAGGTGGAGAAGTGCCCTCAGTTACTTCGGTCTCTTTTCTTCTTCACCAGATCTCTTGATGCATAAGTGTTACCCATCACATAGGCCACCAGATCTTTTGTAAATCCTTCCCCACTCTCCCCTTTGCATTTCAGTCTCCACTGCCAGGGGCTTGCGCATTCTTTTGCAGAGAGAAAGGAGAAGAGTGCCAAGATGTCAATGGGAACCCCCCCCCGCTTCCCCGCCCCGCCGTGCTGGGCAGTGTTTCTGCTGCTTTGCAGCTTCAGATGGCAGCATTATCATCCATAGCATGGCAGGTATTTCCCCTCAGGGATTACTATTTCTGTTCAGCACCGACACAGTCTAATGTGCTGAAATTATTATCATATATAAGACTTTCGTGTACTATTTACCAAAAAAAAAAAAAAACCTCCGAAAGGAAGATAGACTGAGGTTAATGCATCTCTTTAGTGTGCTCCCTGCACATCTGAGTACCAGAATTCTGTGTTTATTAAAGTTCCTTTTGTGGGCTCTGCTACGGAATTGTGCACATGCATCCCTGAAATGTACGTTATCTTATTCCTTTTAAAAGGTGATTTGTCTCACCAGAAGGCAGCATTCTCTTAGGTTCTGCAAGAGTAACTTTGACTTCTTTGTTTAAAATAGCTCCCTTATTGTCCTTAACATTTCATCTGTCAAAGTATGCAATTTAATTGGGTGCAGATTTCATGCACCTGCTGAAACTATGCATCTCTTCCCTGCCAATTCCTAAACCAAGCCAGCAACGTGAACAGTTTAAATGTAATTTGTTTGCAGTTAGCAAAACTGTGGAGAGGAGGGAGCTAATAATGATACTGAAGCCATTTCTTTAAAAACAAACGAACAAACAAACTGAGTTCCAAACACATAACATGAAAACTTCCACTCTCCACTTGGAAGGATGACTTTAGCCACATGTTGATATTTAATTGTTGGTCACTGTGCCCAGTGGACTGCTTGGCACATAATGAGAGCTTAGTAAACATGTGCATTTATCAATAGTTATCAATGAATGGGTCGATAAATGTTGATGGCTGATACAGAGAATATCATCTTAACTACTCTGTAAATGGAAAATTTTAAGTTGGTACCAACATGTGTCAGATATTTTTCTTGAGATAATACTGCAAATTTCCTTCCAAATAGTGACAGTTTTAAGGTCTCTGTGTTCTATTAAACCCAATTTCCATTCAGCATCTTAAGGATCCTTACTGTTAGGTAATAAACTGTATGGGCAGATGTTTCCTAACAAAACTGGGTAGACCTTGAGTCTAAGATTCAGAGCTGCAAGGCATGCGCTGATGTTACTTACAAACCAAATCAGATTCCTTACGTGTAAGGTGTGGCAGGAACATTTGGCTCTTTATTGAGCTTTTTAGTCATAGATTTGCTTGTTAACTTTTGAAGTCATATTAATCTTACAAGAATTTTGGAAATATAGGAATGTATAACATCATCACCTTAATAATTAATGCTTTTTTCATCCTTTTCATTTTTATTTTTTTGTAGCCTTAGGAAATTTGTGATAATTGCCACTACAGTTTATATGCCACTTAGCAACTTGCTTTTTATTTTTTATTTTTATTTTTTTTGAGACAGGGTCTCACTCTGCCACCCAGGTTGGAGTGCAGTGGCCCACTCTCAGCTCACTGCAGCTTCTGCCTCCCAAGCTCAAGCAGTCTTCCCACCTCAGCCTCCTGAGTAGCTAGGACCACAGCTAGGACACATGCCACCACACCCTGCTAAATTTTTTTCTTTGTGGTTTTTTTTTTTTTTTTTTTTTGGTAGAGATGGGGTTTCACCATGTAGCCCAAGCTGGTCTCAAACTCCTGAGCTCAAGGGATCTGCCCGTGTTGGCCTCCTAAAGTGCTGGGATTATAGGCGTGAGCCACCCACCGTGCCCAGCAGCAACTTGCTTTTTTTTTTTTTCTTTTGTTAAAGATAATGTTCTCTTATCAGCATTTTATGTTGCTGCATGGTCTTCATAGTTGTAGGAATTCCACCGCACCTGGTATAATCACATTCATAGAAGTAATTTTTAACATCAGCATTATATACGTGTGTATAAATATACAGATATAGATAGGTAGGTAGGTAGAAGATATGGATAAATAATAGCCACTCACTATTTGTAAACTAGATTCAGCAATCTCATCTATGACAAAAGAGATGAGTCAAAAACCAGGAAACAAACCCCAAAGGTCTTTGAGTAGTCAAATTATATGACACAAAGCTCATTAATCTTAAACACAGTACTTCTCAATACTTACTGATAATCTGTGAGTGTTAATTTACGTGTAAATCCAACACATTTGGTTATTACTCTTGATTTTAGCGTTAGTATTAATATTTGCAGTGGCTAGAAACTATGAGCCCAAAGAAAACAGAAAAACTATGAAAACAATCAGACTACCTCAATGAGAAGAGCAGCTTGCAGCCATCTAGTATAAGAGAAAAATTACTGAATACATCTCGAGGTGTTTCAGTGCACAGTATCCTAATTAAGATTCATGGTAATAAACTATTTAAAAAGGTGCTACTTTATATTCAAGATGCTGTGTTTCCAAAGGCAGGAAAACAGATAATATATCTTGAGATGTTTCCATCCAAAATTAATTTTTAAAAATTAAAGCTAAGTCTTAAAGGAACAAAACTCCTCAAAATTTGCCCCTATGAAACAATTTCTATCTCACTGATACCAATTAACTGAGGTTTTAAAAATATTCACTATTTCCTGTATATTATCCTTTATTTGAACTTTGATACATCTCACCGTCTCGATGTGGTTAAAAGAACAGCCTTTCCTGAGACAACAGCTGATCATTGGGCAGTGCTAGAATTGAACACCATAAAGAAGAAAAGGAATAAATGATCCATGATAATTAAATATTATCGTCAGTGCAATGCACCAAGATTTTCATTAATCCATCCATAACTAGGCTAGATCAATAGCACATATTGGTTATAAACAGAGTAACTAACCAACCCACACAAGAAATCAGACCCGTGTGCTAACATTTTTATCTTAACCGTCAGAAATGAGCACTTGCTAATGGAAGATCAAGATTTGTCCATTTTCTCTGACATACTCTTACCAATATACATATATGTGCATATACATGTGTTAAAATACAAGATTTTCTATAAACACAAATATGCATAAGGGTACTTGCTCATTTTTCTTTTCTCCTACTATCATTTTTTTCCCAAGCTTCTTTAGGATCCATTAGACTGAATCAAGGCACCAAACTCATTTCTATTAAAAATCTAATGTAACTCGTAGAGACTTTTATCTGGAAATTTAATAGCATTTCATTTAGAAAGCGGGGGAGGGGCATTTGATAAAAGGTTTCTCAAGACAATTGGTTTGCAACATGCCTGAAGATTATCTTACTTTAAATGACATTTAATAGGTTTTTCTTCCACATCCTGATAAACATTTCAGTGTTACTGATCACTTTGAAAATAAGACTTGGGAACTTGAGCAAAAATGAGGAAAATAGCTAGGTTTCTGGTTCTGACTGTTTTTTCAAATGGCTTTCTGCTGTCAGAGAACACTAAATGAACTCCCCTGAGAAAGAAGTCTACCTCAATTTAAAGGAAGCAAATCTTTTTCTTTTCTTTTTTTAAGAAAGCGTTGTAAATTCTTGGATTAATGGCTCACAATCAAAGGACATTCATTAGAACCACTAAAATGCCAAGGAAATGAGACTTTTTTTTTTTTTTCATTTCTCAAAGCACATTTAATCTTATTGCCTCTCAGTATCAATGATTGTTCTTTCTAGAATTTCAAAGACAGGCACCATTCTTCTTAAACAGAAGTCAAATGACTTTGCAGATGGCGCCTGATTCATCTCACAGTGAAAGTTCTCTAAAGGTGACACGGATGCCCCCTCTCCCCAGCAGAAAGTCTCCGTGTGGCATGAGGAGACTGCTCTGAGTTAGACGCTGCAGTTTTCCCAACACAAGAGTAATGACAGAAGCTCCCTAGGAGCGTGTGAAAGAATGAGCCAATTAGGAAGGCCTTGCCACATCGCTAGTAGTTCTGGAAGACTTAACAACAGAGCCCTCACAATTAACAATAAAGCACTTGGGCTTCAGTGTGGTGAGGTCCCACGTCAGTGATTCGGTCAGCCAGACCTTCATTTCCTTGTGTGAACACATATACTTGCTAGGAAGAGAAGGCATCCTGTGTCAGGGAATGAGAGGATGCTGAGTGGTCTGCAACCGCCTGTGGAAAGGAGCTTCAGGCAGAACTCTTTGGAGACATGGATGATGGGTCTGACTGGAAGAGAAAAAATAGTCTAGATAGCACACAGTAATGGTAGTGGACAGACTGTGAGCATGTAGGTCAGACAGCCTGGGGCTGGCACAGAGTCCATATGGGCAGGAAGTGCAAGAGCTAGGGAATTTTGAGATTTTGCTGATGTTATGATTTCATTGCTTTGCAGAACCGATGAGGCCTGGCATAGTTCAGGTCCCACGAACTATGATGTCATAAACCATCATCTGTGCAGCATTTAGTAGTTTTCCCATCCCCCAGATAATGAAATAATAATCAGGGAAATGTCTTTCTTCTTTTTCCCCCGGAATTCCTAGGAATATTTGAAATATAAAACAAAAATACACAATTCATACTCCCAAGAATTGTGTTAATGAAACTATTAATTAATTATTAATTAAGCCTTACAGTAGGAGGTTTTAATTTCCAGAAAATAAATAAACCCATATTTATTCAAAACCGGGTGAGTCATACATGGCTGGGTCACTGAGATTTCCCGGGTGACTTCATGCTACAAAAATTAATGCCTGCTTCTTTTTCCTGCTCTGGCTTTGAGATCTTATGGGATGCCTTGTCTTCTATGTCCTTTGTCCTGTCATGTCATGGCATTTGACTGCATGGGCTGAAACTTGGTATAGTCATGAGTTCTTTTTTCCCCCTTGTCCCAGTCAAATGGTCCCTCTTAATCTCCACTCCCTATTCTTATCCCCAAGCCTATGCCAGATATTGGATCTCCTTCGTCCTTCACAACTTCCAAGAAGCCACCAGAATAACAATGGTTACTGCTGCCCTAGCCTACACTCTAACTCCTCCCTCATCTACATTCACCGCAGATACTGCTGATTGATGCCTGCACTCTTGCCCACCAGGCCCGCGTGCAGATGCAAAGTCCTCCTTCACTCTTGCTCCAGGGAGCCACTGCTAGTTAATCAACTTTGCACACAAGGTGAAATTTTTTGCCATCCCTTCTGTATGGCATTGCCTGGGGAAGGGAAACTTTACTTATTCATCATTTGTTCTCACTTTAGCAGAAGATCACTCTTTCCCAATTGGGTCTCCAGTAGCCTTTGGCTTCATTCAGTCTTGGTATTTGTTTCCCAGGACTGCTGTAACAAAGTACCAAAATCTGATTGGCTTAAAATCATAGAAATGTATTGTCTCAGTCTGAAACCAAGGTGTCGGCAGGGCCATGCTCTATCTAATGGCTGTGGGGGAGGAACCTCCCTTGCCTCTTCCAGCTCCTGATGTTTGGCAGTCCTTGGCATTTCTTGGCTTGTAAATGCACCATCCCAGTTATGTGGCTGCCTTCTCCCTGTGTGTCTTCACACCCTCTTCCTGCATGTGCCTCTGTGTCTCTTCTTCTCTCCTTATAAGAACACCAATTGTATTGGATTAGGTCCCACTTCATGACCTCAGCTTAACTCCCTTCACTCTGCCAAGACCCTGTTTCCAAATAAGATCACATTCCAAGGTACTGGAATTTAGGACTTCAATATGTCTTCTTGGTGGAGGGTGGGGGGGAACGCAATTAAACCCATAACTATATTCCAATGTTTTCATACACCTATGTAGTATATCTTAATCTTCCCAATTTTAAGAGAGTTCATGTGTTCACACATCTGAAAAATTCTGCCTCACCCTGATTCCACAAACTGGACATAGTTATTGCAAATTCATACAAAGGCAATAGATTTAGTAAATCAGACATATCCTTGGTCAGACTGATTAACAAGAATTATACCAGGGAAGTGGGTGCTGAGCAAGGGATGCAACAAGTATAAAGTGAGGCTTTGAACTTTAAATACCCTAGTTCAAGGGATGCTTGGGAAACAATACATGGGCGAACATTTAAATAACAATCTACGACATTAATAAGGGGATGCAAGGAAATGCAGTGCTGTTGAGAATAGCAGTGGGTTTTGATGGCATTAGAAGATGTTGCCTCAAGGGAATCCAACAATACTCAGATTTTGCCTTTCAATCAGCCAACAGCCTACAAATTTCCTGAGAGAAACAGACATGAGTAAGAACAGTCTAATGCAATAAAAGGTCCCCTTTTATCTTTAATTACACAAGCACCCAGTAACTCATCATGCATAGCAATAGGAAAGCTGGGTTGGAATACAGAGTCTGGCATATATGTCATTAACACACTTCACATGCCTCTACTTTGATTTCCCAAATCTTTAATAATCTATTAGATTCTTCTACATATTCTAAAGCAGTTGGAAGTTTAAACTCTGAATTTTCCTTTAAAAAATAAAAATCTGAAACAATCAAGCATTGCTTTGCCGAATGTTTTCTTCTGTCACGTATTCCATGATCTTTGGTACTACCACTGAAAAACAACATTTTAATTATTTTATTTTATTATTTTATTTTATTTATTATTATTATTTGATACAGAGTCTCACTCTGTTACCCAGACTGGAGTGCAGTGGTGCGATTTTGGCTCACTGCAATCTCTGCCTCCTGGGTTCAAGCGATTCTCCCACCTCAGCCTCCCGAGTAGCTGAGATTACTGGTGTGCGCCAATACGCCCAGCTAACTTTTGTATTTTTAGTAGAGACAGGGTTTTGCCATGTTGGCCAGGCTGGTCTCAAACTCCTGACCTCAGGTGATTCGCCCACCTCAGCCTCCCAGAGTGCTGGGATTACAGGCATGAGCCACCATGCCAGGCCAAAAATCATTTTTATTATGTTCTAATATGTGGTAAGAGGTATTGAGGCCCTAAGAGAAATAATTGTGAAGCCAATTTAAAGTAAATTGACAAGGGCCAAGCAATGGCCCAGAGCTGGGGTGACCTATGCCTTTCTCCTTGTCTTCCTCCCTATCCTATAAAAACAAACACATCTAACAGCAGATAGCAATAAAAATCTTACCAAAGAAAGTCATAATCTCAATCAGAAGAATCTAACTTAAGAAATAATAATACCAGACATAGAAATATGGAGGAAGGCAGAATGGGATGGTACAGAAGTCGGGAACCAGATTCCCAAAGTGGCAGAATTGAGCAAGACAGCTTGTTCCCTGAGACTCCGTTTCTTTCACCTGTCAAACAACAGAGTCAGACCAGACCATTTATGAAGTCCCGTTATTTTTATATTTACTGATATATTTCTAGGCAGCATACAAAAACCCTGAAAAGCCCCCTCGGTCTGTGGCCTAAAGCCTTCCAATATCCTGGAAAGCTTTATGTGATATATGCTTCTCAGTGGATCACAAAAGCATACAATCATTGCGGTAGGAAATGAAAAAACTAAACGTTGCTCAGAAAGTATTCAAAGAGGGCACTGATGTTACCAAAAAAATCATTCCTCACTCTGATAGTTTATGACAGCAAAGCTTATAGAACTTGCTTTTAGGATACAAACTCCTCATCCAAACATGCTGAAATCATGGCAATCTCTGGAAATCATTGACTCTTGGATCTGGTGAGTACCCAAATTCATCACCTTTCTTTGTCAGCACTGGGCATAATGCATCCTACATGAAGAAATTGTAACCTAGGTCCTAAAATCTCTAGGTGCCTTCGCACCTATGAGAACCTTCGCTATCTTACTGCAACCTGAAACATCAATAATCCAGCCTTACTTCTAACCTAAGTCTCCAGCACTGCCTATTTCAATTCAGTTTATTCAAAAGGCACATGTTAAGTACCTACTGTCAAGAAGCAAACATTGTAAAATGTATAAAATTGAGTAAAAAACCATCCTGGGCTCAAAAAGTGTAGTCTCTTGCAGAAATGGTAAACCTACGTCACGTGTGCTGCCACCGCCCTCCTCCAGTGTCCCTTACAGACTTTTTTTTTTCTTTCCTATTGATGGACGCAGCTTCAGAATCTCCGACAAAACACCTAGACAGGCAAAAGAAGCTGATCAGATTTGGCACAGGAGATAAGATCTATTTGTTAACTCTGGTTGGCATGTCATGTCATGAGTCAAGACAATTTTTTTAAATGCTCAGTAGGAATTCAAATAATGTGCTGAGAGAGTGAAAATGAAGGACAATTTATTCTGAATGAAAGGAGCAGCGAGGGTGTATTAGTCCATTCTCACACTGCTAATAAAGACATACCCGAGACTGGGTAATTTATAAAGGAAAGAGGTTTGAGTGACTCATGGTTTCTCATTGCTGGGGAAGCCTCAGGAAACTTACAATCATGGCGGAAGGCACCTCTTCACAGGCTGGCAGGAGGGAGAATGAGTGCCCAGTGAAGGGGGAAGCCACTTATAAAACCATCAGCTGTTGTGAGAACTAACCCACTCGCATGAGAACAGGATGGGGGAAACTGTCCCCGTGATTCAGTTATCTCCACCTGGTCCCTCCCATGACATGTGAGGATCATGGGAGCTGTATACGATTCAAGATGAGATGTGGGTGGGGACACAGCCAAACCATATCAGAGGGCTTCATGGATGAGAAGGTACTTACAAAAGACTTTACAAAATTAATATGATGTCAATAGGTAGATGTTTAGGGCATGAATATTCCTGACTGGCACAACAGCAGGAACAAAGACATATAGGAGTTGTCAATACGTATAGGTGGAACTACATGTATTGACAACCCCAGGTGACTGGGTTATGGATGTATATAAGGCTATAGTGGGAAGCAAAACGTAACCTAGAGTTATGCCGTGAAAAACCTTCAATGTCTTAGGAAATTTAACTTCTAATTCTGAGATGATGGAAATCCTTTTGAGGGAAAGTAGCAATGTACTACTTTGATCAGTTCATTTAAAATTGAACAATAAATGCCCAAAGTACCCATTTCTCCAAAGAGCTGCAAAGCACAATTTCTCCAAAATCTGCTTAAAGCTCTGTCATGGAAATATGTATGTTTCTTTTTTATGTCATTCCCTCAGATGGAGGGTACTAGGCCAGGCTAATAGGATGTACTTTTGGTTGAACAACTTGTCTCAGAGGATGTTTGTACCTTGTTAGCATTTTCCTCATTTCTATCAAATCAGGATAGAATGCTTTGTTGTGTACCTAAGGAAATACCACTGTGAGATGGATGAATTTTTGTCCAGGGACTTCCTGAATACCTACTTTTTAAAAATTTTGCTCAGTTTCTACACAGTAAAAGAAACTCAAGAGTAAACAGACAACCTACAGAATGGGAGAAAATATTTGCAAACTATGCATCCAACAAGGGTCTAATATCCAGAATCTATAAAGAAATGAAACTAATCAACGAGAAGAAAACAAACAAGCCCATTAAAAAGTGGGCAAAGGATGGGAACAAACACTTCTCAAAAGACATACAAGAGGCCAAGAAACATCTGAAAAAATGCTCAACATTTTGACTTGCTTCAGAGAGACACAAGCCAAAACTACAATGGGATAGTATCTCACGCCAGTCAGAATGGCTATTATTAAAAAGTCAAAGAATATCAGCTGTTGGCAAGGTTGTAGAGAAAAGGGAATATATATTGTTGGTGGGAATGCAAATTAGTTCAGCCTCTGTGGAAAGCAGTTTGCAGATTTCTCAAAGAACTAAAAATACATAGAACTACCATTCGACCCAGCAACCCATTACTGGTTATACATTCAAAGGAAATTAATCATTCTACCAAAAGGACACATGTACTCAAGTTTATCACAACATTATTCACAATAGTAAAGACATGTAATCAACCTAGGTGCCCATCAATGGTGGACTGAATAAAGAAAATGTGGTATATATACACCGTGGAATACTGCACAGCCATAAAAAACAAAATTGGCCGGGTGCCATGGCCCACGCCTGTAATCCCAGCATGCTGGGAGGCCTAGGCAGGAGGATGACTTGACTCCAGGAGTTTGAGACTAGCTGGGTGTGGTGGTGCATGTCTGTAGTTCCAGCTTTTCAGGAGGCTGAGGCCAGAGGATCTCTTCAGTCCAGAAGTTTGAGGCTGCAGTTAGTTATGATTATACCAATGCGCCCTAGCCTGGGAGACAGGACAAGACCCTGTCTCTATAACACAAAAAACAAACCCTAAAATTATGTCTTTTGCAGCAATATTGATGCAGCTGCAGGCCATTATCCTAAGCGAATTAACACAGAAACAGAAAATAAAATATGGCATGTTCCCATTTATAAGTGGGAGCTAAATTTTGGGTTCACAGGGTCATAAAGATGGGAACAACAGACACTGGGAACTCTAGAAGGAGGGAGGGAGGAAGGGAGGTAGCGGCTGAAAAGATTCCTATTGGGTACTAGGTTCACTATCTGGGTGATAGGATTAATAGAAGCCCAAACCTTGGCATAATACAATGTACCCTTGCAACAAGCCTGGACAGGTACCCCCTGAATCTAAAATAAAATGGAAATTTAAAAAACAATTAAAATTTAAAAATTGGCTCAGAATCTGAAAATGTGATAAGAACAGTATTACATGAGAATAAAAACATTAATTAAAGATTTCTTACTTTGGTTACTTCCTGGCAAAATGGCTTAGAGTGAATCCTGGTTCTTTTAATTCCAGAGCCTTACAGCCCAGGGCATGTAAACTTTAAAATTAACAGTCACAAACAAAAGCTGCTAAACTGGAAGAAGATTGTGACTAAAGTTAACATATATCCTTAATAATGCTGGTTTTAAGAGAGGCAAGCAATGGAAAAACTCAGTGAATCTAAATTCAACTACAACCCTGTCTTCTTGGGACCCTAGGGGAATAGAATTGTTTGGTCCATTCAACTCATTAAGTCACTGTATACTTAAGCTTAAATCTAAAATTCACCTTTTCTTCTTCTTCTTCTTCTTCTTCTTCTTCTTCTTCTTCTTCTTCTTCTTCTTCTTCTTCTTCTTCTTCTTCTTCTTCTTCTTCTTCTTCTCCTTCTCCTTCTCCTTCTCCTTCTCCTTCTCCTCCTCCTCCTCCTCCTCCCCCTCCCCCTCCCCCTCCCCTTACCCCTCCCCCTCCCCCTTCTCGTTGTTGCCCAGGCTGGAGTGCAGTGGCGCAATCTCGGCTCACTTGCAAGCACCGCCTCCCGGGTTCACACCATTCTCCTGCCTCAGCCTCCCAAGGAGCTGAGACTACAGGCGCCCACCACCACGCCTGGCTAATATTTTTGTATTTTTTAGTAGAGGCGGTGTTTCATCGTTAGCCAGGATGGTCTCGATCTCCTGACCTTGTGATCCGCCCGCCTCAGCCTCCCAAAGTGCTGGGATTACAGGCGTGAGCCACTGCACCTGGCCCAAATTCACCTGTTCTTAAATTATCTGAAAAATAATTGCAGGACCAAATGCAAATCTATGATCAGCCAAATATACAGGAGTCCTGTGATTACAGCGAATCCCACTTCCTGCTGGGTTTTTGTTATAACCATCACCAGCACTAAGGCTTTCAAGATCCTATGTCCCCAACTGGCTGTTCACTTCAACCAGCTCTCAGAAGCTGTGGTGAAAGAACAGTGGTATGTCCTTGGCCAATGTAAACAAAATGCCGGTACTTATTTGAGAAATAAGCCAGAAGTACCCAGAGGATTGTCATCTTCGCTAATGATCAGAGATAGAGACCTTGTTTTCCTGAACAATGTGCCTGTAGTAAAGGACTCTGCAGCAGCAACGAAATCTCAGAATCCTTCTCAACCTATGAAAATGGAGACTTCGGTTATTTCCATTCTCTTTTGAAACGGAGGGTTATTCTGTTTGAGGAATACTGTGTTTCAGATAGATTCAAACAACCAACTAAAAAAAGTGTGACTCCTGAACGCAGAACCTGGAAAAAACAATTTCCTTTTCTTAATAAGGACTTCTGTGTATGTAGTAGATCAAATACTAATTTTCTTCACAGGGTTGTTTGTCTTTATTTTTCCTATGAGCTATTTTCTGCCTGTGGGCCACAGTGCGATGGGAATTCATTCCTTAGATAAAAATTAGGTCAAATGTTATTCTACAAAAAGGATCTAAAATTTACACTTAAAGTGAGATTAATATACTTGCATGCTCATTAGAAAAAAATCAACATTCCTGCCAGGTGCGGTGGCTCACGCCTGTAATCCCAGCACTTTGGGAGGCCGAAGCCGGCAGATCACAAGGTCAAGAGATGGAGATCACGAGGTTAAGAGATGGAGACCATCCCGGCCAACATGGCCCCCTCTGCTAAAAATACAAAAATTAACTGTGTGTGGTGGTGCGTGCCTGTAGTCCCAGCTACTCAGGAGGCTGAAGCAAGACAATTGCTTGAACCCCAGAGGCAGAGGTTGCAATGAGCTGAGATCACGCCCCTGCACTACAGCCTAGGGACAGAGTGAGATTCCGTCTCAAAAAAAAAAAAAAAAAAAAGCATTCTCCCAGGCAGAAATAGCAGTCATTGGTGATGAAGACGATCTCGCTGAATGAACTAACAATATGAATTTGGGTTCTTTTGTTGTTGCTGCTGCCATTGTTGTTTTCTGTCACCAAAGCCTTGGACTGTACTTTTCAGCACTTGATCGGGATTAATGTCTCTCAGGATTAGTAATGATTCTTCCACCCTTAGGTAAAGAAATGAGACTCAATTGCCTTGCTTCAACCAAAGTCTACAGAAGCGAAACAAGGGATTTGTAGTCACAAGATCTAGGTTTAAAGTTGGGAATTTACCACTTATTGATAGTCATCTTAGTGAGGTCATTTCAGTCATTCAGCAGACATGTATTGAATGCTTCACCCATGCCATACTGTTCCAGGCATTTGGGAGGTAAAGATAGACAGATACAACCTGTTCTCAATAAGTTTACAGTAGAGCGGAGAAACAGATATGCAATCTCCCTGCCATATGAAAGTTAAAATAATGTAAATTGCAGAAGTTGGAGTGCAAGGCACACAATGAGTTTAGCAGAAGGCTGGGAAGGCCTTTAAAAGGGACCTCACGAGGTGACATTTATATTGACCAAGTTTCCAGCAGTCTGCATCTGACCCTTATTGTTAGAGGCACAGAAATTCTTTCTGGTCAGGGTCCCAGTGCACATCAGGCTTGCGGAGGCTGACGCTTGCTGATTATACTCTCAGAAGGCTGTAATATACAAATCATAAAACCAATTTGTTAATTTAGAGGTAAATATATAACTGTCCAGTGCCCTAGTTATTTACAATTCCAGCTTTAAATTCTCATCTGTCAACATAGCAATAATGATAATAATGGCACATTTGCTATATACTTCATAAGAATGTGGCTAAGTGTGGAGATAAAGTCTATCTATAGGCTGGGGTGCAGAGGCTCACACCTGTAATCCCAGTGCTTTGGAAGGCCTAGGTGGAAGGATTGCTTGAGGCCAGGAGTTCAAGACCAGCCTGGGTAACATAGTGAGACCCCCATCTTCACAAAAAAATTAAAACTTGCAGGACATGGTGGTGTGTGCCTATAGTCCCAGCTACTTGGTAGGCTGAGGTGGAAGGATCCCTTTTGCCCAAGAGTTTCAGTATGCAGTGAGTTATGATCATGCCACTGCATTCGACTGCTTTTATTTTTCTTTAAGAAAAGAGCCAACACATACATACATACGCACACACACACACACAAAGTGCAGCTATCAAAACATCAACTATTCATTGAGTGTTTCATTTGCATTTTGTCTATTGTTGAGATGTTCAGTGTTCTTCAATGTTAAGATGTAGATATTATGATGTCAGTTTCATAAGCAAGAAAACTAAAGCTTGGAGAATTTAAATAGCTTAATCAAGACCACACAATTATGATTCACATCTAAGATTTGAACCTGGCTGCCTTTGTGTGCTGTTGGACCCTGAATATACAATTTCTCATGAAATGATAAAAATAAATCTGAAAGAACTTTAGGAGCTACAAAGGCCTTTACAAACATGACTTAATAGGATGTGGCAAGAAACAAGGGTAAGCTAATGAAAATAATGGCTGGTTTTAAACACTACTATCACAAGTTGCTGGCCATTCTTTTTTAATACCCTACACATACTTTTTTGCCTAATGAAATGTACAGCACTTGGGATATAACCATAAAAGAGCTGGCCAACATGATCCACATCAGCAAATGATACTTACAGCTAATGTGTGTATTATAAATATAGTATATGGACACTATGTATATGTAGCAATTTATAGTTTTTCCTTCTTATACATATTGGTAGTGTTCACCATGACTTGAATGTTTCAAATATATTTCATGAACTGAATATTGTACCAGTGATGCCATGCTAAGTGATACCTAAATTTGACACTTATGATGGGTTTTATGCAGGTAAAAGTCCAGAGGCAATGAGAAATGATAGCAGTCGAGGATTTGAAGGGTTTTTTAAGTAGCAGCAGCAAACACATCTCAAGAACCATGTGTGCAATGTTGAGTCTTTGAGAGCAGGGCTCTGAACTAGGCCATCACCAAGTAGCCTGCCTGTCCCTCAAATGCTCACTGAGCTCTCTTCTTAGTTAGGGATGATACCTCATCTTTGTACCCTTGCCCAAAACCAGTGTGTTTAACGTTATTAACTAACATGGGCTCTAATACATGAGGACAACAGATGTTAATTCCAAATACACAAGAAATTCTCCAGAGAAAACCTGTAAAATGTTGCTGATATTCTGCAGAAAGTTTTTAGAGCTAGGCAGCACCAATCCCGCTAAGGTACCATTGCGCTTCCTATAAAAATTCTTAACTAATGGCTTAAGAAGGATATATTTTTATTATATTATTATTATTATTATTATTAAGTTCTGGGATACATGTGCAGAAAGTGTAGGTTTGGTACATAGGTGTACATGTGCCATGGTGGTTTGCCACACCCATCAACCCATCATCTACATTAGGTATTTCTCCTATTGCTATCCCTCCCCTTATGCCCCAACTCCCTGACAGGCCCGGGTGTGTGATGTTCCCCTCTCTGTGCCCATATGTTCCCACTGTTCAACTCCCACTTATGAGTGAGAACATGTGGTGTTTGGTTTTCTGTTCCTATGTTAGTTTGCTGAGAATGATGGTTTCCAGCTTCATCCATGTCCCTGCAAACTCATTCTTGCTTGTGGCTGCATAGGATTCCACAGTGTATGTGCCACATTTTCTTTATCCATTCTATCATTGATGAACATTTGGGTCGGTTACAAGTCTTTGCTATTGTGAATAGTGCTGCAATAAACATACGTGTGCATGTGTCTTTATAATAGAATGATTTATAATCCTTTGGGTATATACCCAGTAATGGAATTGCTGGGTCAAATGGTATTTCTGGTGCTAGATCCTTGAGGAATTGCCACACTGTCTTCCACAATGGTTGAACTAATTTACATTCCCACCAGCAGTGTAAAAGCATTCCTGTTTCTCCACATCCTTTCCAGGATCTGTTGCTTCCTGACTTTTTAATGATCGCCATTCTAACTGGTGTGAGATGGTATGTCATTATGGTCTTGATTTGCATTTCTCTAATGACCAGTGATGATGAGCTTTTTTTCATATGTTCATTGGCCACATAAATATCTTCTTTTGAAAAGTGCCTGTTCATATAAGAAAGATATCTTAAGTGTACTGTTCTTCCAAGGTTATGATATAAGGATTGCTTGACAATTACAAAATTCATTGCTGATGTATTATACAAGCTCTACTAATTTTTATGGGCAAGTAAGGCAACACTATAAATTGGTTTTATAATTTCAGACCATCCTCAAAATGTCATTGCCCTGGACATGTGGTCCACAGATAGTGCCATCATAGTGGCCACGCCTTTCTTCCCAAAACACTCAACACACATCTTTTGATGTATTATTGACTAATCAGTATTTCCTAAATAAATTAGTAATGAACTACCAAAATGTAAACATTTTTGGTTGTGTTGACATTTAATAGAGAACACACTTTGTCTGTTCAGGGACTTTCTCTTGAGCTGCAGAGACTTGCCTGTTAGGCAATTGTGAAGGTTCTAATTTCTTAAAAAGAAGGTTCCATAAAAAGGCTTAGCAAGTCACCCAACACTACTGTTCAGAAGACAAAAATGGACTTTGCACTGAGGTTTGCCAATCTGGATATTCTTTAGACTGTACATAGGTCCTGTTAACCAAATGACAAAAACAATAATAATGCTAACCCTATAGTCTTCCTTAGACTAGGACATCCCATGCATAAATCTCAAGTTGAAACAGGCATGTTAGCCATGTGTTGTAATGAAATATATACTGAATTGAAAAGAAGAAACAGAGAAGCTAAACTCCTTTACCAATGACTTCCCATCACTGTGTTGCTCTGCTGCTGTTAGAAGAATAATAGCTCCTTGAAACAGGACAGGGGCTCTGTGCTGTAAGTAAAGGAGGAGCAGTGGTTTTCTTTGTTTTAAGTAAGTCCGTTATGAACATGTAATTTACAAAAGTTTGTCTTTTCATTTCTTCTCTTTAGACTGCAATTAACCATAGTCTCCGGTATATAAATAATATGTAGGACATCTAACAGTATCATTTCTGGCAAGAGATACACATTCTGACCAGAGCCAAAAACTTGGCTCTATAACAGAATAGCTCATTTCAATCAGTGTGATTTTTTAAAAAAATTAACATTGGGAATAAATACATACATGTACACAAAAACACACATATATGTAAATATGTGTGGATGGATGTGGACATATGTATCAGTATATGTAAAGTACCATGTATGTATTACAAAATGTGTGTGTGTATGTGTGTGTGTGTGTGTATGTGTGTATGTATATCATAAAACTATGATTACTATGTGTAAGATACTATGCCAATAATTTATATGTTAGTGAAAGTAAAGGTGAGGGATCTGCAGATAAATATTGTCTGTGCTTTTAAAGAAGCTTATATTCTAGGAAGAGAGACCAAACATGAATTCTAATATAATATGGAAGTGTGAAAGTAGAGAGCAGGTGGAAGGAGAAAGACTTGTGTGTGGACTGACTATAAAGCAGCCAACTTCAGTATTCCATATGAAAACACCAGCATTGGGGTATAGGCAGCGAGAGCACTTGTAAATTCAGCACAAGTTACATGGTTGGCCAATGTTGGAGAGTCCTGTGGAGATTTGGAGCCAGAATGGCCTGACCTTGAGCACAGGGGATCCTAGTGAGACATCAGGAAGAAATAATGCCCCTGGAGTCACAGTCTAGGTCAACTGGAAAGCGCTAGATCTGGAAGACAATGAGGAAGGAAGAAACACATCTCTACTGTCCATCTCAGGGTCACCAGCATACACTGAGGGATTGCTCTTATCACAGAGATGCTTACTGTTTAGGGCCACGTCCCTCTCCCTTACAAGTCCGAGACAAGAGGAGAATGATCAGTGGTAAGTTATTACTGATGCAGCCATTAAAAAGTCCAACAGAGTTTCAGTGAACACTTCTGCTTTTTCACACACCACAGGGATCATGATGCAACATGCTTTTCATGGTCAGCAGGGTCTAGGACAAGGAAGAAAGGAAACTGAAAAAAATCACATCTTTTCTTATGTGTGTGCACAACTGAGAGACTTTTGGGACCAAAAATATATCTCCATGCACCTCCTACTGCTAATTAATTAGAGCAACCTACAATATATAAATAACCTTGTACCAGATTCTATATGTAAGAGTCTAGAAGTGGCCAGGAAGACCCCTGTGCAATTGAAGCAACTGTGTTGCATGGACAGAACAGTGACCTCTGCCTTGGAAGACATGGGTTCCACCGCAGAGCTACCTACCCCTTACCACCTGTGTCCTTGAGCAGGTCATTGAAACTTTCAGAACCATAGCTTTTCACCTTTAAATGGGGATTCTGACAAATACATCACAATAATCCATTAAAGGGCTTTATGAACTCTACAGCTGTATGATTGTCAGCAGCATTTGCTAACATATACAGTATGTAGAGAAGTTATGAAGTTGAAGTCTTTACTGTGTGGATTAGTTGGCTCAGGCTGCTGTAATGAAGTATCACAGACTGGGTGATTCAAAGAACAGATATTTATTTCTCACAGTTCTGACAGCTGGATGTCTAAGATCAAGGTGCCAGCTCCCTTGAGGGCCCTCTTCCTGGCTTACAGACAGCTGCCTTCTCATTGTGTCTTCATGTAATGGACACTGAGTAAGCTCTGTTCTCTCTTTCTTTTTCTATAAGTCACCAATCCCATCACGGGGATTCCACTATCATGACCTCCTATAAACCTGATTACTTCCCAAAGGCCCCACCTCTAAATACTGTCATATTCGGGTTAGGACTTTTGAGGGAGACATAAACATTTAGTCCATAATACTGTACTATCGAGATGACTATTGTTTTTATTAAGCCAGCAGAAAACAGATAAGGAGGTGAGATTGTGAAATGCCCTGAATGAGCTTTTCCCATTCAAAGGCCAAGAGCCTCACACAGGAGCTGATCACAGAAGTGCAGTCCTGGGAGGACATTCTTAGGAAATAAATATGTTTTTTAAAGGTTAAGAAAATCAGGTTTGGGTAATCACAATTTCATGCTACAATATACGATGATAATTGATTTGATGCTTACCTTCTTCATAAAATGTATTTGTTACGTTTGCCCAGCTTTTCAAGTAATAAAACATCTTTGAAAATAAAATAAAAAGGCCCAGGTGATTTTTTTTTTTTTTTTTTTTTTTTTTTGTAGAGCCACAGTAGCAATAATTGCTGAGGGTCAGTTCAGTGAAGGTAAATTCTGTGTCAATTCATGATTCATGAGATTAACTTATAGGTAGACGTAGGAAAGGTAAATGGGTAGCAGAGAGAATACCGTTGTTCGAGTTTCATGCACTAATACTAAGGTGTTGTGAATCTGGTACCATGTGAAATAGTTACCGTTGCTGGTGGTATTCAATACCTTTAATTTCCTGATCTGACATGGAGTGGTAATAGGAAAGCTAGACTCAACACCCAATTTATTGGACTGTCTTACTAATCCACTGAGTGTCACTCACAAATAAGGAAGCGAGGATGTGGGCACACAAATTCAGTGGTTCTCAAACTTTTACTGCATGTGTGTGAATTGCCTGAAGGACCTGTCCAAACAGATTTCTGGGCCCCATCCCCACAGTGTCAGATTCAGTTGATTGATGTGGGGATCAACTGAATTTCCATTTTTAACATGCTCACAGGTGATATTGATGCTGCTGATTCAAAAGGGTGTTGCTGTTTGCGAACTCCATGTAATTAAGAGGGAAATCAGGCCAGGTGCAGTGGCTCACGCCTGTAATCCCAGCACTTCGGGAGGCCGAGGCAGGCAGATCACGAGGTCAGGAGATCGAGACCATCCTGGGTAACACGGTGAAACCCTGTCTCTATTAAAAATCCAAAAAAATTAGCCGGGCGTGATGGCGGGCACCTATAGTCCCAGCTACTCGGGAGGCTGAGGCAGGAGAATGGCGTGAACCCGGGAGGAGGAGCTTGCAGTGAGCCACCACTGCACTCCAGCCTGGGCCACAAAGCGGGACTCTGTCAAAAAAAAAAAAAGAAGGAAATCACATCCTACACTGTCTTAAATTCTAAGAAATAGTTCCTTCAGTTAATTTGTCCTTTTGAACAGATTCGATGAAAATTCATGAGATAAACATGGAGACCTCCATGGACTGGAGCATAGGACTTAGCTTCCAGTGTGGATTTCTTCGGTAGCTGAGAGGATTTCATGGTTGACTTATACAGCCCAGCATTTATAATCCACTTCATTCTCTTCTTGATTTTCTTGTTTGTGGCCCTTATAGACTGTTCTTCATCTCTAGATACACAACTAAGTGTGGTGTGTTAGTGCCACTGTGTTAATGCTGGTTACTGCTAGCCAAGGGCAAGAAGTGGAGGGTAGGAAAGAAAAGGCAAGAGACAGGGTGACCAACCCTTCCCAGTTTTCCTGGGACTATCCCAGCTTTAAAAATGGGAAGTTCCTCATCCCAGGAAAACCCCCAGTCCCCAGCAAATATGATGAAGAGCCACCGTAGCAGAGGCACAGCTTGCCAGTGACCTGTGGGCACTGGGAGGACTAGGCAGAGGGAGGAAGGATAGAGTCCACTGATAATGTTATTTATACTGACATCCTGATATCACCGCTTCAGACAAGTGAAATATCTTGACAATGACAGTATCATGGGAACAGAAAAATATCCTTCAATACTGATGCACTAATTTAACAAATACCAGCAAGATCATATCTGCTGTCATCTGTCTGGATTCCAGTATGAGGCTATTGCTGAGATACCACGTAATTGTTTAATGGGGGTGTGTGTGTGTGTGTGTGTGTGTGTGTGTAGACAATCCTTCATCCCCAGGCTCTTTTAATCTTAGATTCTCTGGTCTTTTCACCCTCTTTAATGGGCATCTTTGTACACTATTCCTATAGGCAGTGGCGTGCTCAGTAGTCTGAAGCTGTAACAAAGCTTCACCATTGTGAAAGCGCTGTCATCCTCTGCTTATTAGAACTGTTCAAATAGAACAGTTTGCAAAGCTGTAAAATGGCAGGTTTGAACTTCTTGATGTTCCAGGACAGTCCCGCTTCTAGACAGCCTGCTATGTTGCTCCCACAAATGTCCTTGATCTTGTTGGATTTGGGGGTTTCATTTCTTGCATGAGGAGTTTGGTATGTTTTCTTCCAGCTATAAACCTAATGATTCTCTTCCCCTAGGGAATGCAGATGGCTCAGTGATGAAGTTCAGTAGGAGAGCAATGCTTTGGCCCTAGGTTCCATCCTTCGCTTTTTGTCTTTTCCCTCCTCCCTCCCCACCCTAAGAAAGGCACCACTTCCAACAGGAACAGCTGAGGGAGTCTCAGAGTCACCCCCTTTCTGCCTGAGAGAGTGATTCCGGAAGGAGATTTACAACTCGTTTAATTAGATTTTATATCGTCTGCGGATAGTCATGGTACTCAGCAAATTTCAGCCCAAGCAACAGTTTTGGGGAAGAACCATAATGATAATAATGCCAGAATTTATTCTTTCCCTGTGCCTAAGTAATTCAACCTGATGGTGGTGTTTATGGTAACAGACTGAGAGCTTTTCACTTCCTCTCATCCAGAACAAATGGTATATCAAGCAAGCAGATTGCATATATTATAGGCCCCGAGGTTTTCCTGGTAAAGAAAAAGAGAGAAAAATATTTGGGTTGCATTTTAAACTTAACCTGTGGGCTATTTTAACCTCTTCCTCTCTCCCCACCCTTCCACCCGCATCCCTGGTAGAGGACTGGTTCCATGCAACTCTGAAATTCCCTCATCCATTTCTCTCTCCCCGAAAAAGAATGGGAAAGCTTCAAGAATTTTCCCCCTGCACCCCAGGACTGCTATTTTTTTTTTCATGTCAGAAAGAATTGGTACCTACAAGGCTCCGCCCACTCAATCTTCTTTCCTCCCACGCACATGCCATGTCTTTGTAGGCTGATTTGGGGTAATTGAGAAGTCGTATTCACAAGGTACCATTTATGTTCACAATGGTTAAGGAGGCTCTGCAGGATGCCCAACTTCCCTCTGCAAATAAAATGTTATGCAAGTTGCCTTGCTGAGAAGAGACTCTGTGCTTTGGTGACAGAAAAGAAATACCAACAATAGATGGGAGGTGTTTTCAGCGGGATTGTATGCTGGGAAACCAAGTGGCCCGTAGGTGCTAAACTAGCTTTCTGTTTCTCACTGCTGTTGAACTGAAACAAAGCTTTCAAAGGAAATACGTGGTACCTTATGGATTACAGGGCTATAATGCCATTTTGCAAAATGCTTTTTTATCCTCCTCTCTCCCTCCCCCCAATTGCCTCTTGTGTTTGCTAAGTTTTAAGCTTAGCTAATAGTTTGGGAGCTGTAGTGAAGAGAGAGAGAGAGAGAGAGAGAGAAGAAATAGAGACACAGAGAGAGTTGTGGAGAGATAGACAGAGATATAGATATAAAGAAGGGAGGGAGACATAGAGATACAGGGAGAGAGAAGAGAGAAAGAGAACTAGGGAAACAGAAAGAATAGACAGAGGGAAAGTGAGAGAGACAGGAGATAAAGATATAGAAAGATAGAAGTAGAGATGAGAGAGAGAGAGATAAGATAGAGAGATAGAGACATAGAGGCAGAGGTAGAGGTGGAGATAGGGAGGTGGGGGAGAACTGGACACAAGTTTCTTCTGTCCTGGGGATGAAGGCTGACCTCTATGGGAACAGTCCTCTAGGGAGAGTAGGCAGGAAGTCAACCAGGAAGCACTGAACCTGACTTATGTAAATACTAGACTAAAGAACCACAGAATTGGCCGGGCGCGGTGGCTCATACCTGTAATCCCAGCACTTTGGGAGGCCAAGGCGGGTGGATCACGAGGTCAGGAGATTGAGACCATCCTGGCTACCATGGTAAAACCCGTCTCTACTAAAAATACAAAAAATTAGCCGGGCGTGGTGGCACACAGCTGTAGTCGCAGCTACTTGGGAGGCTGAGGGAGGAGAATTGCTTGAACCCAGGAGGTGGAGGTTGCAATAAGCCAAGATCGTGCCACTGCACTCCAGCCTGGGCAACAGAGTGAGACTCCATCTCAAAAAAAAAAAAAAAAAAAAAAAAAACAGAATTTAAAGGTCAGGAATCCAGTTTAACACCGACTTTTAAAGCTGAAATGAAAAGAGATCTTGGAGAGATTTCATGGTTTGTCTGGGGTCGCACAGCTGATTGAGAGAGGAGTTCACCAGGCTACAAGCTGCATCAGGCACTGGTAAAAGGAAAAAAATTCAGGCCTCCAGCAAAGGGGGGTTTTCAACATACTTAGGCAAAGGCTCAGTTTTGGACCTCCAGCCTGGGTATTTGTACTGGTCTCTTCAGTTCAGAGGTCAAGATCAAAACCCAGGTCACTTGATCCCCATCCTAGCCCTCTAGCCTTCACAGTAGGCACTTGTCTATCTTCTGCATCTTCTATGCTGGCTGCTTCTAGAAGGCAAAGGAGAGTTGAACCTCACTAGGCTCTTTGCAAACCAGAAATAACAATACCTAAATGATCAGGTTCTTCCAACAATTGAATTACGTAATGTACAAGTTACTCCTATTTGTTATGCTCTTTTCTAAATTCTTAACATGCACCAATTCATTTATTAGTAACTATAATGAATTCCAGCTCAGTTATTACCCCACTTCATTGAAAGGGAGAATGAGGTACAGAGACAGCAATCGACTTGTCCCAGAGGTTAATTAATTTGATGTTTGACAAGGCACTAATGAATGGAGGAATTATAGTTTTAACACTAGCCCTCTTGCTGGAGAAACCCAGTTCATTATCCCAGCCCTCTCTCAATGCCTAATACATAGCAGCACTTCACAAAATACAAATTCGCTGTCATTATCAGTAGTAAGAATTTTCAAGTCATGGTGACTACACTGCAAGATGGTAAAATATCAAGAGGTATCTGTTGGGTATTTTTCCTCCTTTTGTTTCTTGCATGATTTAACTAGATTACCAGAGGAATGAAGCAAGGGAAGGGAGGAACTAGCCTATTGTCTGTGTGTGGGTAGACATATAAGACAGTCTGTATGCCTAGACCCCTCTATTTTAGACTAACATTGCCACAGTTCTATAGATATATTTGCTGGGAATAAGAAGTTCGGGTGCTAAGGCTGGGCGCGGTGGCTCATGCCTGTAATCCCAGCACTTTGGGAGGCCAAGGCGGGAGGATCACGACGTCAGGAGGTGGAGACCATCCTGGCCAACATGGTGAAACCCCGTCTCTACTAAAAATACAAAAGTTAATTGGGCGTGGTGCCATGTGCCTGTAATCCCAGCTACTCGGGAGGCTGAAGCAGAAGAATCGCTTGAACCAGGGAGTCGGAGGTTGCAGTGAACCAAGATCATGCCATTGCACTCCAGCCTGGTGACAGAGCAAGACTCCATCTCCAAAAGAAAAAAAAAAAGTTCGAGTGCTGACCAGTGCACATGTCAACCCTTCTTACTCTTCCATATTTCTGAAGTTCCTTAAGGAAGGATAACCGTCTTTTTTTCTTGTTGTTCATGATGACAGTGTATGCATTTCTAAAGATGTATGTGGTATGAAAAGATATATTCTGGAGATGTCAACCCCAGTAGAGAAAGGGGAGAGGACACGTGAAGCCAGGAATGGGTGGGAGACAGTCCACAGTTTATCAAGATGAGTGAATCAAGACCCTTTCATCGATTTCCCCAAAATAGCACTTGGGGAAGAAGATGGAGATACTGCAGAGAAACACATAATGGCAGACAGAAAGAAAGGAGCAGTGGGAAAGGGTGAGGGGAGGGGAAAGAGAAGAAAGTTGTCTAATTCTTTCTTACTGCTCTGAAAATAGCAAAAGACATATGTCCTGGCCTTTTCCCAGAGGATCACAGAGAAAGTGTAGCAACAGCTTATGAAAACTTAAGGACAGTTTAAAAGATGGCCAGGACCTAGACCCCAGGCAGGCATTCTATTCATTTAGAACAAAAATAAATTAATATCTTCTAGTTGTCTTTTCACCAAAAGCCGGGAAAATATAGGAAACTCAGTTCTGCTTGGAGTCTCCACTTTGGAGAACCCCTTTTAGATGAGAATATCCTAAAACTTGCCCATTAGTCAGTTCCAGGTCTTGGATAGCAGATCCTTGTGAATTCTGCTTTACAATCAATAGCAAAGTTCAACATACTCTTCCCTTCATCCAAGGCCCTTTCTACTGCCACCCACATCCTCCTCCTAATCTGCAGCCCCCTCAGAGCTTACTGTGCTTCAGGTAGAACAACCCTAGGCCATGAGAGACTCACAGGGCATTGATATATTCCCAGCCTGTGACCGACAGCGGTTCCCCAAGGCATACAGAATGAGGGACAAATTTAGTAGAACATGTAGATTCCCCTATCACCCACCTCCGCCTCATAGCCCCATCCTATTTCCCACCGCTAGCACCACCTGCCTACAAATCCAGTCCTGTCTCACATTCCATGCACCTCTACCTAAGAGTCCAGCCCTATCCCAATCCCTTGCACCTCCTCCTGATGATCCAGTCCTAGCCTCAACCACCTGTGCCTCTTCCTAATAGTCCCTCTTCTGCACCTCCACCTTCCTGTCTAGCCCTAGCCCCCACTTTGTACCAAAATACTGGTCCTCCTGCAGCTTTCCCTGATGAACCAGCCCTATCTACCACCCCCTGCACTTTCCTCTGATCATCCAGCCCTATGCTTGACACTCCAACTAAACTGGGCTCTTTACTGCATTGCAAACCCATCCTCCTCCTTCCTGCTGACCATAGTGCTTTTGTTAATCACGTTCACTCTGCCTGAATGTCCTTCACAGTCTCTATTCTTGAAATCTCCCCACCTACGTGAAATTCTTTTGGATCAGAATTTCTCTATCTTCTCTGTCTGTGGCTCTTTTTAGCCACCTCGCTTTGAGTACTTAACACATTCTATTTTGTAGTTCTATACATTTGAGTGTATCTTTCACACATACGAGAGTGTAAAGTCAATGAACTTGAGTACAGTGCCACAGATCTTTTTAGCAACAGTTCCTGAGCTCTTCCTCTGTGTCAGGCATTGTTCCTGGTGCTAGGGTTATACGGTGACTAAACTGTGACCTTAGATGACCGTATGTGATAGTCTGATTATTTATATTCCCCTGCAGCACCCGGCTAAGTGCCTGTAACAAGCCCTCACACATTTTATTGGATCGAATGAAAGAGGAGAAGCAAATTAGCTGGCTCAACGATCACTGTGGCTGAATAAGGGCATGGAAAAAAAACTCCAATGCTTTCCCTGTATCAACAACATCTCTAATTGGCTCAAGGCAAACATGCACATTTTCTTCAATAAGATGTCGGAGAATGCAGCAGTACATGTAGGTGTAATAACACAGTGCTCTGTCATTCAAAGACATTCTTTGACACTCTCATTTCAGGCAAAGAAATGTGTATCTTGCTTAGAATGCTTCCCCTTTTCTTTCTTCTCTTTTTTAGACTATTGCTATGTAATCTAATCCAATTCTTTTAAATGGAAGATTCATTAATGTATGATTACATGTTTCATCAAGGAGATTTTGTCAACTCCCCATTTGGAGAGGGATTTGGTAGAATGATTTTTATTAGAAAATGTCAGCCTGTGAAACATTTAAAATTACAATCATCTAGAAAACACGCTGGAGCCTGATTCCTTGGGAATTTTATTTGAAGGGTCTGTGTCTCTACATCAGGCACATCTATAATTGCACATATACATATAATTGCACATCTGTAATTGTACATATACAGATACACAGGTCCAGACAACCACGTGCATTTTTCTCTTTCTCCACCTCTGCATGCTGAAGTACATGAAGCCTCTCCTTCTGGGTACATCAAAACCTCCTAAGCCCATCCTCATACTTCCATTTCCAGCTGGGAGTCAGCAGCCACATACACTCAGTGACAGGATTGCCTTGGACTGGTGAGTTGGGAGGCTGACTTTTATCAGCTTCTAAATTGTTTTTGTTTTTTATAAACTAACTCTACAAAAACAAGAGCTAATATCAGTACGTGGGGAAAGTAGTTAATCCTCATTCTCAGAAAATAAAATGACTGTCTTGGGACTAAGACTCGAGTACTCATCTGTAATCAATGAATTTAGGCTTGTGTAGAAGTAATTTAAGAGACTCTTAGCAAATGTGTGGCTGCAACTTCATGGAAAGACCCAAATCTCATCTATCAAGGAAGGGATGAAAAGTATATGATAGCAACTAAGAAAGTTGAAAACTGATGAAGAAGAAAGATTTCCTAACAGAAAATGGACTTCATAGATCCAAGGAAAGGGGGCCAGATGAAAAGAATATGTTGGTATTTGCTCACCACTATGTGCTATTGGACTTTGGGACATAAGTATGGATCACACACCTGATTCACTAGACATTTACATGTCCCAGCCCCACCCTAAAAATGCCTCAAAACTACCACTGCACTCCAGCCTGGGCAACAGAGCGAGACTCCATCTCAAAAAAAAAAAAAAGAAAAAATGCCTCAAAAGCCTTCCCTGTGTCCAAATGCTCTAATAGTCTTGCAAATGGTTTTTTACAGTTGGTTTCTCATAATCATGATCCTAAAAGAGATGCTCACATTGCGTTTGACTTATAAGCCTTTTAAGTCTCAATGTGTAAGCGTTCCCCCTTTGATTATGTGGTCTCTTATGGAAATAATTGGATCCTTTAATCTGTAGCATTTCCTGCATTCTAGATTTAGCTTGTTTCATCCCCACAGTGTCATTTACCATGTTTCTCTATACCCGATATTTCCTGAAAACTGGCCTGATAAGATTCAGGTTCAGTTCTTTGCCAAGAATACTTCATGGGTAGTCATCTAAGGTCTGATTGTCCCCTATTTGGTGATGTGAAGGTTGATTCATGGGCTTAGTTAGGTAGTGTCAGCCTGATCCATCCGTTCTGAAGTTCCTCGCCAATCTTTCACCTAAACATTTTCACAACTGTGGATGACTGTCACCTAGATTCACTATTTTATTAGTAGTTACTAATGGTTATTTTCTAATTCTCCCATTTCCCCTGCATTGATTAGCTGGTATTGTTCTACAAAGGAAAACATTCCCTCATCAAACATTTGGTTACCCTGAAATAGTTTGTATGTGAAAGAGAGGACATGTGATTGATTTTTTTTTCCTTTTATCTACCAATTTTCAGAATGAGTTAGTGACCAATGAGTTTTTTACCATTACGGACATGAGTTTTATTTATTTGTTTAGTTATTTATTTTGAGACAGAATCGCACTCGGCTGCCCATAATCTAGATGCTAAGATTTCTAATTGCTACTGGATTTCCATTGCCTCTAAGCTTTATCAGCTAGGTCCAAGCTAGGAATACATAAGTGTATTATGGCTACATTAAAAGAAGACTTGTTTTTAATCTGTTAGTGGTACACACTGCAATAACTATTAGTGATATACAGAACAAGAGCTTGGATTTGTTTTTAAATACCCTAACTAAAAACTAGAAGTAGAAGAATGAAAAATAATAAACTCGGAAAATGTTAAAGATGGATGATGGATGCATGGAAGTTTATTATACTATTTACTCTTACTGAATGTTTGAAATTCTCTGTGATAAAAAGCTTAAGAAAGGGATAATATCTCACAAACACACAGACACACACACACACATGCAAATATACACCTGCCTTTTCACTTCTCTGCTCTTTGATTTTATGTACATATGTGCATAACCACTTAGTTACTCAACTCTCCATGTATGTTGATACAGGAAAGAATATAGAGGATATAGGATGTAACTATTTAAATTTCAAAAAGGAGAAATTCCTATTATACGTTAATCAATTGTGAGCCTGGTTCCTTTCAGTCCTGTAGTTTGGAGTTCAACTTCTTTCCCTCATGACATCAAATGCCCCCGAAGTTCCTCATCATTCGTGTTCATCACCACAGTCCTTTAGACACGCTGCATCCAGGTACGTCCTCCTCAAGGGGGCAGGGCCCAAATCTTTGTGCCATCGACCCCTGGCACTCCTGTGGTTGTACAGCTCTTCCAGGTCCATTTTTCTCTTTAATTCTAAATATATTTCTTGTTCTTTCCTTACATCAATTCTTTCTTTCCTTCCTTCTTTCTTTCTTTTCTTTCTTTCTTTCTCTTTCCCCTTCTTTCTTTCTTTCCTTCCTTCCTTCCTTCCTTCCTTCCTTCCTTCCTTCCTTCCTTCCTTCCTTCCTTCTTTTCTTCCTTCCTTCCTTCCTTCCCTTCCTCCCTCCCTCCCTCCCTCCTTCTGTTTTCTTTCTTTTTTTAATTTTCAACAGGATCTTATTCTGTCACCCAGACTAAAGTGCAGTGCGGCACGGTTATGTCTCATGCAGCCTCAACTGCTGGCCTCAAGTGATCCTCTCACCTCGGCCTCCTGAGTAGCTGGGACTATAGGTGTACACCACCACACCCAGCTAACTTTTTAAAAATTCTTTTGTAGAGACAGGATCTTGCCACATTGCCCAGGCTGGTCTCAAACTCGTGGGCTCAAGTGATCTTCCCACATTAGTCTCCCAAAGTGCTGGGATTACAGGCATAAGCCAACTTGCCTGGCCTAATATATTTCTTAAGATAAGACCAGTCTGGATCAGAGATGAAAAAAGCAATAAACATTTATTCAATATATGCTGTGTCACTGTGCTGGCCACTAGATATGCAAACATAAATAAAACTCAATGCCAGTTCTCAAAGACATTATGTTTTAGTGAGAGAGAAGGATATAAACACATAAGTGCATTACCGAGCCTTTAAGTCTTAAGCCTTAAGCCTTTAAGAAGTTAGTGGAAGAGAAAAAAAGTTTCAGTACAGGTAAGTACAAGTTTTACATCAGATGTTCATGTACAGGGATTTCAAGCCACAAAAAAAAGGATCAGTTAATTCTAGGGAAACCCAGACGAGGAAGCCTAGAGAGAAGAGGTAGCATATGAATTCCCCAGACAATGAAAGGGCCTGGAGTCAAGGGAAGAGGGAGGAGATATTAGGGACAGGAAAAAGTAGATGTACAAAGGCCAAAGAGTGTGAATGGGTGGAGAAGGATGTAAGGGAGAGGACTTGGTTTCCTGTTTGGTACAGTCACAACAGAAGCCTGTAACTCTGGGCCCTGCAGTCTAAATGCAGCCTCTACTTGGTTTTTGTAAAAAACACTGGAACACTGCCATGCCTGTGGGTGTGCAGATTGTCCATGGCTGCTTTTGCACTACAAGGCAGAGTTGAGTAGTTGCAACAGAGACCTTTTGGTCTTACAAGGCTGATATATGTACTATCTAGCACTTTACAGAAAATGTTTGCCAACTCTCTGCCTCTAAAGCAATAGTTCTCAAACTTTAATGTGCATATAAATCACTTAGGAATCTTATTTAAATGCAGATTGTGATTCAGTAGGACTGGGTGAGCCTAAAGATCTGAAGTTCTAAGAGTTCTGAAATTCTAAGATTTCTCCTTCCTTCATCTTTTGTGATGATCCAGGTAATGTTAGTGTTGATAGATGGCTTGACACACTTTTAGTACCAAGGATCTAGAGAAACTCTGGATCCTCAGGGCTTGTTCCTCCAGAATAGCAATCCAGTAAGGGGCATCTGAGAGTTGAGAATAAGGGGAGAGCTGAACTCATGGCTAGACACAACTTGGCTTACTAAAGTTTAGAGATGAAAAGCCTCATTTCAGTAATTGCAGTTTACTTTTTTAGAACAGCTGTATAAATGCCTGTGTATTCATCATATCTTTCTTCTTCCTCAAAACAAGGGTTATAGCGTAGACACCCTAGGACTTATATCTATTCTTTGTGTCTCCATTTCTATTCCTTTTAGCTAAAGATGTAATTGGTAGGCTACATAAGGCTCCCACAAGTTCCTAATCCCCATCGAGCCACCACCATCTACATCCTCCTCCTATCTGCAATTAAATGTGATCAAATACATTTCCAAATGTGGTATCAAACTGAAAGAACTGCTTGCAAAACACAAAAAGAGCAAATTCAGTGGGTCTCTGCCTTGAGCCAACAATTATAATGATGCCAATTTCCACCTCCCCCTTCCCAAATCCTTGTAACATTGCAGGAAGATAAGAAAACTCACTTGAATGACTTAAGGTGTGCTTTCTTATGTCAGCTTGTCATTTTGAAGGTTGGAGTTGAGAATGCCCCCACCCCTCCTTTTATTTATTATTTAGAGGATTAGAACAAATTCATCTGGCAGACCTTGAGTTTGAGAGAATTTTGAATCATCTGGTATTCAAATGTGTTTATCCTTGGCAAAGAAGAATTTCCTGATTTTGCACCAAATAAATAAATGAACGAATAAATAAATGAGGTTTATGTAAAAAAAACCAAGCTTACAGGGCACATTGGACGTCACATAGCTCTCAAAAGAGTAACATTTACATGAATTAATGCGAAATGACTCAGAAACATAAGGATTGAATTCTCACAGAAACTTTACATATGGACATTGTAGTTAATGTATTCAATGGCGTACATGTTACAATTTATCTGGAAAAATCACTTATTACTCATCGTGACTCCACAGAGTTCTTAGTTCTCCATGAGCCCTGGGCCAGCAGTCAAGACTGAAGGTCCCTGCTCTGCTAACTCAGCAACATTTCTCAAGTCACTTAAACTCATCACCTCAGTATTTGCGTTGTGCCCCCTAAGGCCCATGCTAGCTCTGAAAAAGCAGAATCAGGTAGATTTGTCCCCAAGATCACCTAGAGCCAAGCAGAACCAAGAGTCATGACGCCTTGGTCTTTTGATCCCAAGTGAAAAGCTTTTTGCAATGTTTTGAGCTGCCCTGTAAGTAAAAACCATGTCTTTTTTATCTTGTTCTTGAAAGACCAGTAAAAAAACTACCCAGTCCAATTTGACCTAAACCTATAACCCCAAACATTGTTCAGTTGCTATGCTGTTTTCTGCCGGAACATTGGAAATCACTGTTGTGGAGATTTCTGTGAGCTCCCAGGCAGCGCTGAAGATTTGTAGTTCCTTCAAGTTAATGGAGAATTTGCTAGATAAACCTGGCTTGTGTTGTCAATATTTTTCGAACTTTTCTGAGAGGGACTGCAGAAACTAAATATGACCGTGTGACAACACATGCCTTCTCTGTTGCTTATGAATCTCCACCATGCTGTTTACAAGTGTGTAAAGAGGAGGACCAGGGGCGCTGCGTGGAAAAACCAAGAAGGTCTGCTTCAGCGTTCTGGGCCCGATGTTATAATAAAGCTAGGAGGTTAGGAACAAGAACGAGAAGATGCGGACACGATAATCAATCTATTGAAGCTTTTACAAATTATTTCTCAATTAACTCAAAATAAAGAGAACGAAAGCGTGTGAGCAGATAAGGGCAGATCCATCTCCTCTAGAAGAAGAGCTACTTAGCCCATTGAGCACCTTTGTGCCACTTAGGAAAAGGTGCCTGTCTGCAGGACACAGGGCTTAGTGAAGAAAGCATAGTCTGGATTTCAGTCACACCTTCTGCAGAACCTCCTGATACAAGGAACAAACATTTATACCCTGCTTACGATATGCCTGAGACTATTCTAAATATAAGCATATATATTAATTATGTAATCTTCATAATGATCCAATGACCTGATTATTATGTACAATAGTAACAATACTCAGGTTAATATCATTATCATTCCCAGTTTACAGATAAAGAAGCTGAGACAAGAAGCAGTTAAGAGACTTATCCAAGTTCACACAGCTAGGAAACTGCAGTTAGGAATCTGCTCTAAAGAGAAAATGATCTTCTAAATTTCAGCTTACTCCTGCCTTTGGAGCATTAAAAACACATCACTATCTTCTCAGGAGCATTAAAAACACACCAATGTCTTCTCAGGGAGGACTTCTCCTGCTAGGCCAAGCATGCAGATATTTAATCTGTATTGTCTGACTTAGAAGACTGTACACAGACTAAGAAGCATTGATTCCAAAATTCACATCAACAACAACAAAAAAATTCCTAAACTTGCATCATCCTTAGGTAAGTATATTAGTCAAGGGTTCTCCAGAGAAACAGAACCAATAGGCTAGATATAGGTATAGATTAGCTATAGTTAGGTTTATTATGAAGAATTGGCCCATAGGATATGGAGGCTGAGAAGTCCCATAATCTGCCATCTATAAGCTGGAGACACAGGAAAGCTGGTGGTGTAATTCAGTCTGAGTCCAAAGGCCTGAGAACCAGGGGTGCTGATTGTATAAATCCCAGTACAAAGTCAAGAGAAGATGAGATGAGATGTTTCTAGCAGTTGCGCAGGGAATAAAGAGGGGGTGCAAATTTCTCCTTCCTTCACCTTTTGTTCTTCTCAGACCCCAAACAGATTGGATGGTGCTCTTCCACACTGAGGAGAGAAATCTACTTTACAGAATCTACTCAAATGCTAATCTCATTCCAATGCACCCTCACAGACACATGTAGAAACAGTGTTTAATCTGGGTGCTCTGTGGCCCAGTCAAGTTGACACATAGAATTAACCATCATGATAAGGCTCACAACAAAGCAAAGGCTTCTGGGTGACCACTGAAAGGGTTGCAGTAGAATGACTTGTATGTATGCTTTTTGTGTGATTGTCATACCTGTAATGTGGATGCTTCAGGGTGTATGAAGCCATTGCCTTCTGAAGGTCAGTGTATGATCAACAAAGGCTTTGATGGCCATCTAGGGTGATGGTAGAGTAGTTTTTGAGATAATGTATCTCCTGGAAGAAAATACTGGTAAACACTGTGTCACTGAACTGGATGCACGCCATCCAACCCTAATCAACTGAGGATAGAGACCACCCACTATATACCAGCGCATCCAGCATACAGAACTGCAATGTGCCCAATCACAGTTGTCTGTTTACTCCTGAGCCTGGTCCACCCCCATCATCCTGCCCTTGCCTACAGAACTCTAGAGGGTCCCTAGATGTGCCCTGGGGTTCCCCATTTGTGTGGCTTTGCATCTGCTCCCACCTCTTTTTGGAATGATCTTCTTGATTGTCCGTCTGGCAAACTACTCCTCCTTTATCAGAGGACTCATGTCCCCACCCTGTGATGCTTTCTCTAATTCCCCCAAGAGCTTCCTTCCAATGTAAGTTCTCAACTGCACTGCATGCTTACCTTCATCACAGCAATTTAGACTCAGTGTCCACAATTCAGGCTTTGGAGTTTAATGGAATTTTCTCCCTCCTGGGCTCCTTGACTCTCTGGCATCAGCTGACTCTTCCTTAGATGAAGATGATCAGAGCCCCCCTCTCACAGTGGGGAAAGATCAAGTGATATACTCACTTAAAAGCTCAGAAAAGCTCCAATATGTGTTTCCCACTCATATCATGCTGGGTTGCAGTTGTCAGCTAAATGTTCTTTGCTCTTTGAGGCCAAAATTATACTCTGTCCACCTCAGATTCCAGCGCACTTAGCCAAGTACCTGGTGAGGAGAAGCCTTCAGTGAATACACATTAAACAAAGGAATGAATAAGCGTTAGAGCAGCCAAGGACCTTACAGGGGCTCTTAGCTCATGTTTTGCCATGAGTACAAGGACGCATTTCAAAAATCTAATTTGATGGTCCCCACAAAATCATAGTTATTTTTAATATCTGCAGATTGAGAATAGAATAAGCTGCTATGGATTTGATGAACTTTTGAAAAAAAATCTCTGCTACCCACCATGGGCTTACAATCCCCAGCTTGGGGCCACACATCTAATTCAACTCCTGTACTTTAAAGACAGAAAGACGTCAACATTGATGGCTTTTCTTAGGTCATAGAACCAAGTGACGGTAGAGTCGGAATAAGAAAGTAAGTCTCTTGAAGCCCTCGCCCTTCCTCTCAGGGAGATGATCATCTTACAGGGGAACCCCAGCTAGCTCACGTATCAGATACTTCGGAAGAAACATAAAGCTCTGTATTACCAGGAGCTGAGCGGTGAGCCAAAAATCAACAAATGAAGTTGGAGCTCAGGCTGGTGATACAGTGGTTGCTCTGGGGATTTTTTAGTGGGCTTCTGACAAATATCGAAAAGTGAATATTTCACTTTGGAAATATTTACAGCGCCAGTGAGCTGCTCAGTGTCACTAAGTTGCCTCGTCTCCCTTTAAACTTCCTTGGGTCCTGAAAGTGTTTTATATTCTACTTTGAAACTGTTGTCTAAAACGGGAGGAGGTAGATAAAGAGGCGTGAGACAGATTTAGAGGCACTGTTTTCAGTGGACTCATTTGGAATTTATGGCTCCGTGCAATCAATCTTTCACTCATTTAAAATTTCACCTCTGCCTCTGCTTTTATCAACAGCATTGAAATGGCACGTGGATCCGCAGGGGGTTGTTAATAGTCTGGAGATGTAGTGTGGTGGCTCACAGTTTCAATATTTTAATACAGTTCTTGCTTACAGTCATGTTTCTCAAGCAGGTTGGTTTTGTTTGTGTGGAGTGTATTACAGAGGCTATTGCTGGAGGCGATGAAAAGTTTAGGAGGCTATGACAATCATCTGAGGAAGAAATTTGAACCTTGAGTGTGAACCAAGGGAGAGACAGTGGCACAGACGGTGAAAGGATAGACCTGAGAGAAGATTGAGCTCTCTGAAGAAAGAACATGGGTCTGTCTTGCCCAGTTGAATGTGGAAATTGAGAATGAGGGTGGAATAAAAAATAATGCCATTGCTCAAGACCACTCAATGCATTTAAATGTCACCCTAAGTAGGGAAGCCTTGTGGGACAGGCAACTGGGGGACCCTCGGAGATCCCTGGGGTTTTTTTCTGCATCTGCACTCACCTTCCCCAGGTACCCAGTATTTTCTAGGAGTCACCAGAAGTAGCAAGTCTTGTCTTCTTATTCTTTTTTTCTCTGGCTTTCTTAGACCTGATTTGTGACCTTTTTCTTGGAAGCTTTTTTGTCCCTGTCAGAGACTTGATACAGAGCTAGGTCAACACTAACTCATGATAATATCAATAGCCAACACATACTGAGTATTAAGCATTTTCCAATTATTTTCCTATTATTTGGCCTTACAAGAACTCTCTGAAACAGACAATAATATTATTCCCATTTTTTTCAGATGGTAAAACCAGCAACACAGAAATGAAGGGTCAAGATTTGAACCCAGGCAGTTTAACTTCCTAACCTTTACTTCTATACCTCACCTCTCCCACAAACAACAGGGGATGAATCAGATCCACAGTGGCCATTCTTCTACTCTCATATGGGCACTTTCCTCTATCCTTGTAGTAGCTAGGACACTGTTGTACACATATCTAATAATCTGAATAGATCACTAGTAAAAGGATACTCATCAAGGCCATGTTATTCCCAGAATGTGAGGTGCGAAGAGCTAACATCTATTGAGTGTTTATTATGCACCAGGATCGCCACATGCTTATGTGCATGCATTCACCGAAACCTCACAGCAACCCTTTGAGGTAGGTACTATGATCACCAACTGTATTTCATAGATGAGGAAATGGAACTCCAGAGATCACATGCCAATTCAGGGATAGATTTGGAGATTCATACTCTCAGACTGTCTCTAGAATTTATACTTTTTTTTTTTTTGACAGGATCTCACTCTGTCACTTAGGCTAGAGTGCAGAGATGTGATCTCAGCTTACTGCAGCCTTGACCTGCCTGGCTCAAATGATCCTCCCACTTCAGCCTCCTGAGTAGCTAGAAGTACAGGACCTTTGTGTCCCTGTCAGAGACTTGATACAGGCACACACTACTTGACTAATTCTTGTATTTTTTCTAGAGAAGGGGTTTCACCATGCTGTCCAGGCTCATCTGGAACTTTTCAGCTCACGTGATCTGTCCACATTGGCATCCCAAAGTGCTAGGATTACAGGTGTGAGCCACCACACCTGGCCTAGAATTCATACTTTTAACCACCATTCTCTGCTTTAATACAGTTGTGCCCACCAAGAGTTCATAGTTGTATAAAGGAAATTTATACATAAACATGAGTCCAAAAATAGATCACAAAATATATAATATGGGTTTTTATGAACTAAGCAAATGTGGAATTGAAGTGCAAAGATTAGGAAAGATTTGAACAAAGGAAAAGGAAAAAAAAGAAAAACACTCCAGGTATGGAGGTCAGCATGAGAAAAGACAATGGGTAAAAGCAAATTCATTTATTGATTGGCAGGGTCAGAGGATTCATGTTGGTGGAACAGGCAAGCTGTGGCTCAAAAGGAAATTTGGAGCTTTTGATGATCATGCTACGAAATGTGATCTTTTTTCCTGTAGATTTTTAAAAAAGAAATGAAATGGTGTAGTGAAGGTCATTATCTAAGGGGGATATTGATCCTCAGTTTCTTTATCTGTAAAGTGGAGCTATTAACAGTACCTGACAGGTAGTCTGGGCCAAGGTGTGTCAAGTGCCAAGCACAGTGCCAGGAATAGTGTAAGTCTGCAATAAATGGTAGTTATCTGACTGTGGACTAAGAGGTGAATTGTGTAGGGAATAACTTGACAACAGGGAGCTGCGTGAAAGGCGGCAGATGTGAAAAAGGAAGGACAGTGGGGGCTCTTGTTGCCATGGTGAATGTTAAGGAAGAGGGCGATGCTATATGCTGAGTGACTCTTAAGTTTCCAGCCTAACTGGCACTCATGGAAGAAGTAGAGAATTTAAGGTGGAGTGAGCCCATTTTTGTGGAAGGGTTGCATTTGGCACTGAACCTGCAGGGACAATGGTGATAGCTAGGAGGCGAATGGAGATAAGAAGAGCTCTTTAAAATGTCACGATGTGTGGTCCTGAGTTTGGAGTTGTCTGTATAGATGCATGTACCTCCTTGCTCCACTCCCTGGAATACGCTTCCCCCAGACACACCCATGACTGGCTCTTCCTATCATTCAGGGCTTAGCTCTAATGTCATCTCTTAAGAGGGAACGACCCTCTTCCCACTCCATTTCATCACCCCAATTTGTTTACTTCATAACGTCATCACTCTTCTTCCCCCAGGAGAGTGGGAGCCGCAAGCAGGCAGGAGCTTGGTCCTGTTCCCCACTGAATCTCTAGGGCCCAGAAAAGTGTCTGGGACACAGTAGGACCCACGATGTCCTAAGTAAATGGTACTAAACACTATTAAACTCAGTAAATAGACATACACTTGAATACGTGAATAAATAAAGCTATGATGTCCCATGTAGGCAGAGAGTGAGAAAGAAGGGCAAAAGGTCAGGATCCAACCCCTTGGAAACCTCCATGATGCAGGAGGCAGGAATGGGATAAAGGAAGAGTAAAAATGAAGTCAGAGAGGTGGGAAATGAACCAGGGTACATAAGTGTCCTGAAGACCAAGGGCATAAGGTGTGTTAAAGGCAAATTCAATATGGTCAAATGCTGCAGGAGAATTAAAGAGAATGAAACATAAGAATAGGGCATTTGACTGGGGACTGGGGCTTCGTTGACTGTGAGGACGCACCTGAGGCTGAGAGGGACAGGAGGATGGAGAGAGCAGGTGCTGCTACCCACCTATTGCCCATAGTTAGGAGTCTTCAAGTGGGAAACAGGGTGAAAAATAGGATAGTAGCTTATGGAAGGAAGAATGAAGGTGAAAGTGGCTCCTCGACTGGAGAGAACTTGGCCTGAGAAGGGAGAGGTTGGAGATGATTAAGAAATAGGGACGATGATAATAAGAAGAGGACTTTGCCCCCAAGAAGAGGGAAGACAGATTGAGCAGATCCATGAAATTGACTCCTAGATCCACAGTGACTTTTTATGACTTGTGGCAATTTATCTCATTACCATACAGTCACAACCACAAACCTATGAAAAGAAATATAAAAATACAAAAAAAAAAAGAATGCTAACCGATGCCTTGGCAGTGTGGAAAGAACTGTTTTCATCTGTTTAAAATCAATTTAGGGGCAAAGTAAGAGCATCTGAGGCAGAATGTGAAAATAATCAGAGAGATGAAAGTGGTTAAAATTTTAAAAAGTAAAATAAAAACAAAAAAAGGAAAGCAATGTATGAGGACTGTCATCACCATAGAGACTAGCCCCCAGATTGGAGCAAACCCCATCGCCCTTCTGGAAAGGCGGCTGTCTACTCTGGAAAATTGGATGGTTTCCTGGCCTCTTACCCTCATTGTGAGGTTTTTGTGTGGGTTCAACAGAAAAAAATAATGCTCTGTAAAGCACTTAGAAGTATGTTATAAATGAGTGTGAGCTGGTGTAGTAATGCTTGAAAGTGATTTTATTATCCCAGATATAACACGACAGCTTTATGTGCACCCATGGAGAAGTGATTAATGGAGCCCCAGCACCCTCCTGCAAAGGTCTTTAAAAGCACCTGTTTGGAGGAGGTATTAGGCCAGCAGGAAGTTTAATGATTCTAGTGATGCTGCTGCCCTGGGGGAAGTAATCAGACGCTGCCAGCAGCACAGTCCCCACAGGTAGGCTGAGATAAGTCAGAGTTAAGGAGTTGGGAGCTCGACAAGAGGACCCCCCACCCCACCCCATCCCCTGCCTGAGGGAGAGCCAGCTGGATTGCAACATTCTCAGGTATATCAAAACAAGAATGTCAGGCTTTTTTTTTTTTCTTTTCTTTTCTTTCTTTTTTTTTTTTTTGTTTTTTTGTTTTTTTGTTTTGAGACAGAGTCTCGTTCTATCACCCAGGCTGGAGTGCAGTGGTGCGATCTTTGTTCACTGCAACCTCCACCTCCTGAATTCAAGCAATTCTCCCTGCCTCAGCCTCCCAAGTACCTGGGATTACAGGCACCCGCCACTGCGCCCAGCTAATTTTTGTATTTGTAGCAGAGACAGGGTTTTGCCATATATGCCAGGCAGGTCTCAAACTCCTGACCTCAGGTGATCTGTCTGCCTCGGCCTCCCAAAGTGCTAGGATTACAGGTGTGAGCCACCGCGCCCAGCTAAGCTTTTTTTTTTTTTTTGTAAGGTAGAAAGTCTGAAAAACTAAAACCACACAGAAGAGAAAAAGAAATGTCCCAACTCCAGGCCCCAGGAGACCCGAGTCCTGAGTCCTGAGTCCTGAGTCCTGTGCTGTCTGGGAATGGCTAGGGTCCTGTTTTCTCCTTCTCCCTGCGGGTCTGAGAACTGGAACAAGTTGATAAGGTCCAACTCTGGGACTGAAGGATACTGGCATCTTGATAGTGCTTACATCCTATTCTGTACCTTCTCCTACTCTTTTTCCTTTCCTCCTGCATACATATCATAATTCTCTTTTCACTGGTACCAGTCCTTTGGCCTTATTAGGTATTGTCTTATAAGATTCCAGCACATGTATTTCTTCGTCTGCCCACTCACATGCACACACACGTGCATGCACATGCACATACATACATATACACACAGTCACACACATACCCACATACACACACATACACAAATATACACACATAACCACACACGTGTACCCACATACACACATGCATACATATACCTATGCAAACATATATACATACATACATTTTCTCCAGCATATCATAAGCACTTAAGGGCAGGGACCTGACCCATACATTTTTATTTGCCAGTATCTGTCCCACTGCTATGCTCAGTCAATGTTTACGGTTTTTATTTCATTTTTCATGTCTCTCTGTACATTGGTAACTTAGCACAAACTTTGGTTAAAGGGACACATACATGCAGCGATGGGCATTGTGGTTCAGTCCAGACAAGTATAGAATTGGTTTACTGAATTTTTGGAATTTTTTTTTTTTTTGGATGGAGTCTTGCTCTGTCACCCAGGCTGGAGGCTGGAGTGCAGTGGCGCAATCTCGGCTCACTGCAAACTCCGCCTCCTGGGTTCACACCATTCTCTTGCCTCAGCCTCCCAAGTAGCTGGGAATACAGGTGCCCACCACCATGCCCAGCTAATTTGTTTGTATTTTTAATAGAGACAGGGTTTCACCGTGTCTCCATCTCCTGACCTCCTGATCTGCCCACCTCAGCCTCCCAAAGTGCTGGGATTACAGGTGTGAGCCACTGCGCCTGGCCTTTGGAATTTTGTATATGTCAAAATCGTCACAGACATCAATGCATCATTCATTCATTCATTCATTCATTTATTCATTCACTCATTAAACACCACTGAATAACTGGTACTGTGTACACTCTACACACACACTCACAAACACAAACACACACACACACAAATCCTTGCTCTCTAGTAACTCAATTTTGAAAAATACTAATCATAAATAAATAAATAATTACAAGATGGCTTACTTTAATAGGAGAGCTGGATAAAAGAACCACTGGGGTTGTCTTGATAATTTAACAATCTGCTAAATTATTGGAGTCGAGTCCTAGAGGATGAACAGGACCGTCTATCTTGTGGAAAGCCTTCTTTGTGCCTAGTAATGCTAACACCATCCCTCTTCAACCCACTCAGAGACAGTGGAGAGCTGAGGGCACCACTGATGCTTGCTTCTGCCTACGGCCTAGAGTGAGGTTGCCACACATCCCTGGGGAATGCAGGAACCGCCTTGCGTCAGACCCAGACAGCCCCATGGTAAAGAAATGCTTTCATCCAGCTCCGGAGTGGCCTTTCCATGTGCATCTGGTACTGTCTGAGAAAACTTCTGGGGGAAGGCTGCCCTCAAGCATCCGTCCAAATCCCTTGCAGGCTGTCAGAATACTGATGAATTTATTAACGTGGGTGTTCCTGTAGGCAATTATCATTTGACCCATTTAAAGGGAAATGTCTGCATGCCTTTGATCAAAGAATTCCTATTATCTGGAAAATTGGTTTTCTAGTAAGCTGGGATAGAGGATGTGTGAGGCTTTGGCTATTTTTTCCCCCTTTGAAGTTGGAAATTGCAGCCCGGCTTTAGAAATAGCAAAGATGCATTTCCTTTCTGTTTCTCTGGCCCTCCCCTTACAGGGTTTGTTTAATGAACCATTTCACCAGAAGGATTCCAGTTTGAAAGTTTCCCTCGCAATGACGCGCCACTTGCATGTAGCTTTATTCCTAGAAAAAAATACTGTTCTTTATTTACACCCTTACAAACGTGGAAATCAACGGGGCAGTTCTCACTCGATGCTAGCGATGGCAGGCACAGGGAATAAGATCTGGAAACACAATTGGCCATTTAAAACCTT
This sequence comes from Macaca nemestrina, assembly GCF_043159975.1. NCBI lineage: Eukaryota > Metazoa > Chordata > Mammalia > Primates > Cercopithecidae > Macaca > Macaca nemestrina. Next base: position 171,247,005 of record NC_092129.1, on the reverse strand, counting down.
GTCCAAGAGACCAGGGACAGTGGCCCACGCCTGTAATCCTGGCACTTTGGGAGGCCAAGGCGGGCATAGCACCTCAGGTCAGGAGTTCAAGACCAGCCTGGCCAACATGGGGAAACCCTGTCTCTACTACAAATACAAAAATTAGCCAGACCTGGTGGCTGGCACCTGTAATCCCAGCTACTCGGGAGGCTGAGGCAGGAGAATGGCTTGAACCTGGGAGGCGGAGGTTGCAGTGAGCTGAGATCACACCATTGCACTCCAGCATGGGTGACAGGGTGAGACTCCATCTCAACAAAACAAACAAACAAAAAAACTAAACAAAATTAAAAAACCCTCTCCAAGGAAATTTCATAACTGATTCTACCTTTACCGCAATATATTGGCTCATTGTTGCCTTGTTATGAAGCAAACCACAAGTGCATGTAATCCTCATGTTGAAATTTTTGTCTGATTGTTAAAAAAAAGCAACTTAAGAAAAAATATTCAAAGGTCACAGTCTTACACTTTCCTGAAAATGAAGGACAACTTTTGAAAGTTAAAAGGTCAGTCTCAATGAGAGCAATTCCCATATCAGAGAAAAGCATTTCAATCATACTTGTTACTATTAGACACATTCTTACTTGTTTCTACTAACCACTTTTAATATTTTTTCATATTAAATGTTCAAAACAACTCTTTGGAGTCATATTTTATGCCCATTTTACAGAAGAGTTACTTGAGACAAGTAGAGAGATTAGATATGTTCCCCAAAGACATGCACCCAAAGGATCAGCTGAACTTGAACTCTCAAATGTCACATCTGCTATTCCCACATCGGTGCATGGTTGGGGAAGAAAAGGAAACACCACAACCCAACAACACAGGACCCAACAGAGAACACTCCAGAGGAAACCCATTCACAGCTCATGGAGACACCTGATGCTGAAAGGAGAGAAGACTGGGGAGAAGCGCTCTTTCATTTTTTGTGTCTGGCACTTCCTTTCTGCAGGGACTCTCATGATTAGGAGGCAGGTGGAATCTTAAGGAATGCAGATCCAAGAAAAAAAAAAGAAAAAATGCCTTAGCTGTCACTTCAAAAAACAGTAGCAGGAGGGATGGGAGGTGTGAATCATGAAGCAAAAAAGTTTGATTCCAAGCATGGGATCCCAACAGAAGGTGGTGGTCGGTTTCAGAGCAGCAGCGTGCAGCTCCAATGTGATAAAATGGCTCCTTCTCCCCCTCTTCCTCCTCTTCCCCTTGTCCTCCGCCCCCTCCTCCTCCTTTTCTTTTTAATGAGCTGGAGACTTTCCCAGCCAGCCATGTGCTGTTCCACTCAGTTGGCCAGCACCAAGGGGCCTCCTTTTACTTTACTTCAGTCAGTCCCTCTCAAGTTTAGGAGAATCAAGACCCCTTCCTGTGCTCCTCAGGTTCCACTCCAACTCTTCTTCTCCTTTTGGAATCCTCTGCTCCTTTGAACATGCACCAAAAGGAAGAATGGAGGGACTTTCATGCTAAAATGCCAGGCTCCCGAAGACAGTAAAGGGAGGTTTAACCTTATAACAGGTTTAATAAGTTGCAGCTTTCTGCTGAGTCCTTATAGGCTTGGAATGTAGCTCACATGCCCCTCTTCTTCATTTTCCCCAAACTTCCCGGTGAACTGAAAATCTGCCGGCTAAGCTAAGCATTCATAACCTCCTTCCTCCATCCTATCACTGACCCTTGTCATCTAGCAGCGTCTATCCATGGAACATCACCTTCTCAGTCAGAAAAGTTGGAAACCCCCAACACAGAGCATGATATTCGTTCTTTGTTGTTTTTTTACTCATGCCCTCATTTGCCAAATGCTTTCAACAAACATTTATAGAGTCCACTATGTGCCAGGCATTACTCTAGGTGCTCAGGATACACAGATGGGTACAACACTATCTCTAATCTCAAGAAGCATATTGCTATGGTCTGAATGTCCCCAAAAGTTATGGGTTGAAACTTAATCTTTATCATGGTAGTATTAAGAGGTGGGATGTTGGCCAGGCGCCGTGGCTTACACCTGTAATCCCAGCACTTTGGGAGACAAAGGCAGCTGGATTACCTGAGCTCAGGAATTCGAGACCAGCCTGGGCAACCCCGTCTCTACTAAAATACAAAAAAAAATTAGCCAGGCATGGTAGTGGGCGCCTGTAGTCCCAGCTATTCATGAGTCTAAAGCAGGAGAATTGTTTGAACCCAGGAGGCAGAAGTTGCAGTGAGCCAAGATTGAGCCACTGCACTCCAGCCTGGGTGAAAGAGTGAGACTCCATCTCAAAAAACCAAAACCAAACCAAAACAAAACAAAACAAAAGAGGTGGATGGGGTCTTTGGGGAAGTGATTAAGTCATGAAGGCTCTGCTTCCATAAATGGATTAGTGCCTTAGTACAGGGCTGGAGGGAACCAGCTGAGGCCATTTTTGCTCTTCTGCCATATGGGGATACAGCATTCATTCATCTCCTTTTGCCCTTTTGTTCCTTCTATGACGTGATCATGCCTAGCTGGTGCCATCTATTAGGAATGGACCCTCACCAGACACCAAACCTGTGGGTGCCTTGATCTTGGACTTCCCAGCCTCCAGAACACTGAGAAATATATTTATATTCTTTATAAATTACCCAGTGTCAAGTATTTTGTTACAGCAGCACAAATAGACTAAGATATGTATCATTTAACAGAAAAGTTTTGAATGGAAATCCAAATTTTAATAAACTATGCCTATGTTAGCATTTATAATTTATCATAATTTTTTAAAACCTCAAGTCATGAAAATTAGCTTTATTTAACTCTTTTAAGTGCCCATTAATGGAACAACTTTTGAATTTTCTAAATAAAATGTGTGTTTTTTAAGTGTTTTGCACTCTAAGAAAGAAGCCATTCAGCTATCTAGAGAATGCATCCATCCAAAATGACTTCATATTAGTCAGTTTTGCTGCAGTACAAACAACTCCAAAATCTCAGTAACTTGCAATATGTATTTCTCTCTCATGTTATATGTGGGTTTGGTGGTCACCTGTGGCTCAGTCCCACAGGTCTTCTGATTTCAGAATGGCTGCCAAAGGTATCTGAGAGGGAAAGAATAAGAAAACTGACGGAAATGTACAATGCTTCTTGAAGTTTCTTCTTTGATGAGATGTATGTCATACCCAATTATGTTTCATTGCCCAAAGCAGGTTACAAGATCAAGGTCAAAGTCAATGGGGTAAGGCCAGGCATGGTGGCTCACACCTGTAATCCCAGCACTTTGGGAGGCCAAGGTGGAAGGATAACTTGAACTCAGGAGTTCAAGATGTCTGGGCAACATAATGAGACCCTGTCCCTACAAAAAATCAAAATAATTAGCCAGGCATGGTGTCTTGAGCCTTGGGAGGCTGAGTTGGGAGGCTGAGGCTGGAGGATGGTTTCAGCCAAGAGATCAAAGCCTCTATTAGCTGTGTTTATGCCACTGCACTCCAGCCGGAGCTACAGAGTGAAACCCAATCTCAAAAACAAACAAAATCAGTGGGGCGGAGTACACTCTTCCCACAGACAAGGGGTGAGAGAAGAAAGCAAATGTTTACTTCAGTAAGATGAATGAGCCTCTATCTCTGCCTGTCTCAAAGACATAGAATGACTCAACATGTACTAATCAATGCATGCTGGGAGAATTACAAATATAAAGAAAAGATGATACTTGGGAATGCACACTCATTTGACACCAGGATTCTAACACTCTTCCATCTTGCACTTTGGAGGCTTGGAAAGGAATTAAAATGATTTTGTCAGCCTTCTCTCAAATTTCAGTGACATATGGGAGTAGTTTGGCAGCAAGAAAGATCTACCAATGAGCTAACCAATCTTTCTTTAGCTAGTGTTTCAGTGTTTTGTTTTGTTTTGTTGCCATTTTGATGCATTTCAAGTTTTTATGTTCATAGATTCACTCATTTAACAAATGATGTAACTGAAAGATGGACTTGAAATTTGATTAGAGCAAAAATCTTCCAAGGTTCAATCTTCTTCTTCTTCCTCTTCCTCCTCCTCCTTCTCCTCCTTCTCCTCCTCCTCCTCCTTCTTCTTCTTCTCCTCATCCTCCTCCAAATCCTCCTCCTCCTCCAAATTCTCCGAATCCTCCTCCTCTTTCCTCTTCCTCTTCTTCTCCTTCTCCTTCTCCTTGTCCTTCTCCTTCTGCTTCTCCTTCTTCTCCTTCTTCTTCCTTTTTTTTTTTTTTAACTACTCTGAAACTGGCAGAGATAGATTGGAGTCAAGCTATTTGGGGGCTTGCAAACATGTAGTCCCACCTGGGAAACTACATCCTGCCAGTTTACCTTCACTGCTACTACCTAGTCCAGGGCACCCTCAAATCACCTGTGTTCTGCCATTGTCCCCTAACACAGGGGTCCCCAGCCCCCAGGCCGTGGGCCAGTACTGGGCCGTGGCCTGTTAGGAAGTGGGTGGCACAGCAGGAGGTGAGTGAGGGCCTCCTGTCACATCAGCAGCAGCATTAGATTCTCATAGGAGCACGAACCCTATATTGTGAACTGTGCATGTGAGGGATCTAGGTTGCATGCCCCTTATGAGAATTTGACTAACGCCTGATGACTTGAGGTGGAGCGGTTTCATACCGAAAACATCCCCGCCCCCAAGTCCATGGAAAAATTGTGTCCCTGTTGCCAAAAAGGTTGGGACCGGCTGTGCTAACAGGCCTCCTGCTATGCTTTCACTCCCTGCAGTCCCCAGTACTGCAGCCAGAGGGAGCCTTTTCAGTTGCAAGGCAGAGTATGAGCCTCCTCTCTTCAAAACCCTGAAATGGCTTCCGTTTCACTCAGAGAAAAGCCAAGCCGCCCCCATCGTGTCCGGGTCATACCCGTTCTGGGCCCTGATTCCCCATGTTTCTGTTCTTCATCCACCCCTGACTCGCTTGACCCAACCTCATGGGCCACCTTATTCCTGAACACAAACATATCAAACACATTCCCTTCTTAGGGCCTTTGCTCTAGGCATTCCGTTTCCCTTTGCCTGGAGTGATCTTCCTGCAGATACCCGCTTGGTTAAATCCCTCACTTCATTTAAGTGTTTACTCAGATCTCCCTTTCTCAGGGATATACATGTGGATCACCATTTTTGAAAATGAACACAGCCCCACCACAATTCTGGTCCTTCCAACTCTCTTTTACTTATTCTTTTTTCAGTAGCTCTATATTACCTTTTAACCTTCCTAATAATTTGCCTATTATATTTACTGTGTAATATCTATTTTCCCCTCACTGATGTAGGTTTGATGAGACCAGATATCTTTGTCTATTTTGTTCACTGATGTATCCCAGTTGCTGACAATAATGCTTGGGACAAAGTAATGCTCAATAATCATTCCTTAAATGACCACTTGAGCCCTGATTGTCATTCCTTGAAATACAAACTTGTAAAAAAAATTTGTAGATCACTAGGCTACTTCCTTTATCATTTTACTTGCATTTCAAATGAAAGTTCTTTTTTTTTTTGCTCATTCATGTTTGAGGAGGTAGTAATTTGCAAAGTAGTATCAATTTTTCTTGGGGGAAAAATATCACCATTTTTAATATGATAATATATGATCATGTAACATTTGGGTGATTAGTGTGAAAAGCTAGTCAGTACTCCTACCATTTTTTTTTTACAAATTATGTTAACATGCTAAGGGGGTAACATGATGTTGTAGTTTAATCCATATCTTGTCCCTGACTGCCCCCTTTCCAGTGAGTTATTCAAATGTGAGTTGAAAGTCAAACATACAAAGGAGACCTCCCTAAATGCTCTGACTTTCTTATAAATATGGTGCTGTCATTACTTAGATTGAGACATGTTTGCATTTTTATCATGAGGAAACAAAGAAATGAAGTTTGAAGATGCTACGTGAATCAAAGCCTCAAGATGGATAAACCTTACCGATGGCTACTCCAGATTACTCCTGGTTTTCATGACCTCACTTATGCTCCTGTCAAAAACACTTTATGATCCCCCTCCTCTTCTGACCAAGTTCCACAATGCTTGGTGCTTTCCATTAGAGAGCATTTGTGCCCTGTGGCAGCATTTTTCAGAGTCTGCGTTTTATGAACACGTGACCTATCCTTGTTTACGCTATGAACAGCAAACCAGAGGAACTCAGTTTCACTAACAGCCTTGCAAGGTTTTGTACATAGTAATAACAGTTTACTCTGAGATAAAACCAGCTTTGAATTCAATTCACCTACATGCTGTGTAACTCTCAGCAAGTCATTTAAACTCCTAAGCTTTAGTCTCCTTATCTGTGAAACGGGGATAATATTAGGGCCACTATAGAAGGTGCTCAGGATGATTGAATGAGATAATACTTATAAGGCTGCTATTAGCAATTCCATCCATCATTCCCTAGTAGAATGTAAAGGTTCTACAGTAAAGAGACATGCTTTCCCTGGGAAGCTATTAGCTTATGCTAAAAATCCATATTTAATACATTAGTGATATTGTGCCTCTCATGAACCCTCAACCTTCCCAAATATGTTACTAACAACTTTGAGCTCCTCTTGCCTTGAGAAACCCAGTGATATGAGACAGCAAGCAGTTTCACTCAGTTTGAATTTTCTTGTCGAACTTAGTAGTCCTTGCCAAAGGAGGACATTAAAGAAAATTATCCTCTTTGTAAAAACTGCAAGGCCTAGGACAGTGTCCAGCTCATTTATCATACAATGCATTTAGTGAGGAAGGGTTTCACTTTATGTAAGTAATAAGCTACACATGCATAACTTCTTTTGCTTGGATAGTGGCTCTTCAGACCTGGATTTAATTAATACAGAGCTGCATCTGGGTCTGTCAGAGGGAAGTGATGAAACATATGCTCCCATATGGATTTATAGCTAGTTAGAGCTTTTGCAGACTCAATTGCAAAATCTTCAAGTGAAGGACCGAGTTTGGTTGTTGACATAATAATATGGTCTTATCTAAATATTTTGTTTTCTTTGACTATCACTTGAGCCAAGCAGAGGAAAAACAATGGCAGTTACTATTTCAGACACATTTATAGACATCTTTTTTTTCCCCCATGGAAAAAAAGGAACAGGACAGTGTGAGAAACTGAAGTTCATTCTTCCATTTATTCAGAGATATGAAGACATGTAAGACCTTGTCGTACTCATGCTGCAGGAACACACAATGTGGAGTAAAGGAAGATGGCAGACATGGAAACTATCATCTCTGATTAAGCAGCATAAGTTCCACAAGAGATATCATGATTGATAAGGAGAATAGACTTCATCAGAATACTCTTTGGCATTGGGGCAGTGGGACTATGAGGAACACCCTTACTTGAACCAGACCTTGAAGTAATGGTGGGATTTCCAGGACAAAGGAAGATAGAGATCTCCAGAGAAGGAAGAGAGAGAGAGAAGGCACACAGCCTTGACAATATAGAGTGTCCAGGCAACACTTGAAAATAAAGTGGTTGAAGGTGAGATTGGAAAGAAAGAAAAATCATTTTATTTGAACCCCTACTATATGCTGGGCCATGTCAGGCACTTTACAAACATGATTCTCTGATTCTTTCTGTAAACCATATCTTACAGGCATGAAAAACAGGGCTCTGAGAGGTCAAAAGGGTCACATAGACAGACGTGTGCAAAGCTGAAGCCAAACACAGCTGTGTGGCTCCAGAGCCTATGCCCTTCACATTAGGCACACAAATGCTAGGTAGGCTGGGGCACAGAAATCAAAAAAAGAAAGTTAACAAGAGCAAGATTATTATATTTATATCTTCTAATAAACCTTAATCCATCAACAATTTTTTTAAATGCTGCTTTAAGGTTCACTTGCTTTCATTCTTAAACTGGAAAGCGAATCCCTGGAGAGGTTCTAGATATATGCAAGATGATCCTGTGATTCCTTCATTATTACATACTATATGATTCTTTTACAACTAGTATTTTGGGGGGCCCCTTTTTCCTCCTCCCTTGTGACCTGCTGTACACCCAGCCTCTGAAGCCTGCAGGCTGATCACACGATTATTATCTTTCAACCAGTCTGTCAGCCCCTCTTTTCCAGCCCTCAGATTGACCAAAGGCAAGAAAAAATATATATATATACAGTTTGGTTTCCTTTTCTCTTCTTCCACCATGACTGCAGATGTTACTTCTCCCTCAGGGACAAGCAGCTCTCCATGCAGGCAGTTCATTCAAGGCTAAAGCCTTTTGCTAAGTCAAGTGTCACATGGGCTTCCATATTTAGCAAAGCAGCCCTGTTGTTTCAGGGAGAGAAGAATCTGGAACCCCTCTGTTTAACTGACATCAGCTCCACTCTCTGCTGAGCGGGGGCAAAGGAGACAAGACACCTCAGGCTGACGATTACATGTCTGTCAGTGAGCTCACATTAATGGCAATTTGCAAGGGAACACGTCACCCACTGGCTGACTGTGGGATTTTTATTGGTCTCTTTACTTTTTAAGCATTCTCGCCATCTCGTGGCTACTTTCAATATTGCATGTGAATGAGTGGGCACAGGTTCAACCACCTTGGAAATCATTAACTCATCTATTCAAGTACTTTTTGAGACTCTAATATCTCAAGTACTTACACAGAAAAGCAAGCGGATAAAAGCAAATAATAAGAAAAGCCTAGGATAATTAATGCAATTATTTTTCACTACACTTTAAATCTCAGGAGCCAGGCTTGTCGCTGCCAGGTTTCCAAAGGCCATCAAAACTTTTCATTTGGGTGGGACACAGTGGCTCATGCCTATAATCCCAGCACTTTGGGAGGCCAAGGCAGGCAGATCACTTGAGGTCAGGAGTTCGAGACCAGCCTGGCCAACATGGTGGTACCCCATCTGTACTAAAAAACACAAAAATTAGCCGGGTGTGGTGGCACACGCCTATAATCCCACCTACTTGGGAGGCTGAGGCATGAGAATCTTTTGAACTCGTGAGGCGGATGTTGCAGTGAGCCGAGGTCACACCACTGCACTTCAGCCTGGGCGACAGAGTGAGACTCCTTCTGAAAAAAGAAACAAAAAAACTTTTCATTGACTTTTCTGCCCAGCCGTGCTGTCACCCCTAACCACATACTAGAGTTAGACAGGTCCTGCTACATGATAAGTCACTTAACATGTTTCCATTAGAGCTATAAGACATCTGAGAAATGGAATCGAATGTCTATTTTATATACCTAGAATTACATGAGGAATAAATGCCCAGCATAGAAAAAATATCCAAAAAGGAAAAAAATTAAAATCATTTTAATTTCATCATGCAGAGATCTTGATTAATATTTTAATGTAGTTCCTTCCATATTTTTATGCTTATATGTTATAAAATACTATGCATGCTGTTTTTAAACCTTCTCTTTAAAAAATGTGAGTGTCTCTTTTTTGTTCATTACTATATCCCTAGAGCCTAGAACACTGTTTGGCACACCAGGGTTTCTCTATAAATACTCATTAAATGAATGAATGAATGTAAATAAACCAATCTGCAGAATTGCTTTTAATATCTGTATAATATTCTACTCTTAGGATATTCTATATATATTTAACTAATCTACTCTTGTCTGATATTATGACTCTTTTTTTTTTTTTTTTTTCCTTTTGAGACAAAGTTTCCCTCTTGTTGCCCACGCTGGAGTGCAATGGCACGATCTTGGCTTACTGCAACCTCTGCCTCTCGGGTTCAAGCGATTCTCCTGCCTCAGCCTCCCGAGTAGCTGGGATTACAGGTGCCTGCCACCACATCTGGCTAATTTTTTTTTGTATTTTTAGTAGAGATGGGGTTTTGCCATGTTGGCCAGGCTAGTCTCATACTCCTGACCTAAGGTGATCCACCTGTCTCGGCCTCCCAAAGTGCTGGGATTACAGGCATGAACCACCGTGCCTGGCCGATTCTTTCTATTTTTATTGTTAACAAAACTATAATAAGCAAAGGTAGTGGAGTTTGTGAGTTTTACTAGATAGTAGCATGGTAAAGGGGTCCCTCAGTCAACCTTGTGGTTATGAGACCAGGTGCAGCAACGGTGGTAACTGCTTTCTAAAGAAAACGCAAGCTCTGCTATGGCGGATTGCATACTCTGTACCTTTTATCCATCAAAATGAAACCAAAGTGACATCCTCTTCGTCAGAACTCTAAATATGGATTCTCGAGCCTAGCTGCAAATTAGCATCGCCTACGGGAATTTCAGAACTAGGGATGCCTGGGTCCCAGGCCCCAGAGATTCTGACTTAATTGGTCTGGGTGGGTCTCACCCACAAGGATTTTCCAGAACTCCTGGGTAACTCTGATGTGCAACTGGGACTGAGAAACTCTGCTTTAAATAGAGTGACCCACGGGGAGCATGTCAGGGAGACCTCATTAAAGTACTTGTTTCCTGGTGAAAAAGCTCTCTGAGTGCGTGCAGCTCAAAATAAACACACAATGCCATGTGTATTGTAGCTTCTCAGATCCAGTGCTTCGAGTTCTGCATGCTAATGCTGACTGGAACCCTTCAAACCTACTTTAGGGAATTAACAGAATTAATGCAAATGGAGCAAACGCCTAGTAGATAACATGTGAATACCACAATGACTTTAGGGCCTTGTGTACATAAAGACATAAACTACACATTGCTATTGTAATACAGTAAACCCTTTAGCAGGCATTACCCTTGTAACTCAACATAAGTATCAGAATAGGCTTCAATGGTAGGGTAGGAGAAATTAACTTGGGAACTGCATACACGTGCTGTAATTGATTTAGCACCATTTGACAGATTTGTTACGGTGTTTCTTCTCACAGATTCTTCAGAAACATAGACCACATATTCCCTTGACAATTCCCTTCGCCTGCTTACTCTCAGCTCTCATTTTATGTTTATCAGACTTCTGAGCTAGCCCCTCTGAACTGAGCATGCCCGGATCACGAAGCCCCAACCCAACACTAAGGTACAATTAAGTGCTTCACAGGGGACTGAATTGCCAGACAGTCCCATGGGACAGAAAACACCATAGGGCATTGGATGGGATCCCTGTTCCCTGGGAGATTCTAGTTAATAATAAAAGTAAACAGCAGAGAAGCATTCTCCAGTGCTGAAAGCAGTTCTAAACATATTTCTTTAGGCAATAAAGTGTCTCCTTTAGAAAACTACAGTGAACTGACGGTTCGTTATGTTTTTCTTCCCACACAATTGGTTTTGATCCGTGTGGTTCTTTCTTGCCTTTTAAGTGTCCTTCTTGTATTTTTTTTGGAGGGTTGGTGGGTCTCTCTAGAGAACTGGAAAGGTCAGTTATCTCCAATGTGCTAAGGGTAGAATTCAAAGTAGTGTAGCTGGAAATTCTATTGATCCCTTCCTGATAGTGAAGTTTAAGCACCCAGGATGCCATCTTGAGTAGTTCACTGTCACAAAGAGTTCCACCTACATCCATCACTTGGATCAATGGCAGACGTAGAAATGTTGGACCAAAATAAAAGTTCCCTAGTAAGGATGATCACACACATCCTTTTTAAAGGGGCCATTTCTGAAAACAACACATAATTCAACTGAATAATAATGAGAATCCTCGCCACCCTTGGCTTCTGTGTCCCTCTGTTGCATAGTGGACGTGGAAAATATGTCATAACCTTGTCTCTTACTTTCACTTCCTCTCCATGTGAGGAGGAGATTTAGTGGTATATATGTCCTTAAGTCAAATGATCCCATAGAAAATACCCATTCTTGCAGTGCAACGGGTTCATCCTCCCGCTTTAAGCCAATCCCACCCCTCTGGCCACAGACTCCACCCATCCTGCTTCTTTTGGGGACCTTCTCTATCATTCCTCTGCTTTTAATAGTGTTTTCCATTGACATTAAACATGCCCAGTCTCTCCCATGCTACAAAAAGCCTCCACCAATCCTGCCTCCTCTCATTATTGCCATAGGCTATCATCCTAACTCCCCCTACTCTGGCACACACAGACTTCGCCTAATTTATAGCGTCCACATCCTCTCTTTTATTTATATCCTCAATTTGGCTGTAACCTCTCCCATTCCACTAAGCCCTCTCCAGCCAGAATGACTTATTGTGTCTTTGTTCTAACATGCAACAGACACTTTGCAATCTTTATTATTATTATACTTTAAGTTCTAGGGTACATGTGCAGAACGTGTAGTTTTATTACATAGGTATACACGTGCCATGGTGGTTTGCTGCACTCATCAACCCATCACCTACATTAGGTATTTTTCCTAATGTGCTCCCTCCCCTACCCCCCACCCTCCAACAGGCCCTGGTGTGTGATGTTCCCCTCCTTGTGTCCATGTGTTCTCATTGTTCAACTCCCACTTATAAATGAGAATATGCAGTGTTTGGTTTTCTGTTCTTGTGTTAGTTTGCTGAGAATAATGGTTTCCAGCTTCATCCACGTCCCTGCAAAGGACTTGAACTGAAATCTTTATTCTACTGAACTTTTGGGGCAGCATTTATCACTGTGGACCACTCTCTCCCTTGAATCACTCCTTTTATTTGACCTCAGTCCGCCACATTCTCTTAGTTTCTCTTTTTCCTACCTCTCTGTCCATTTTTGCCACTTCTCCTTCCTTTTGTTCTCCTAAACCTTATGTTTACACACTGTCCTGCCCTCTACCATTTTCTCTTCTCTGGAAAGTTTCCCTGCCCGAGGGATCCATCCACTCCTTCATCTCCAAATACCAACTGGGAGCTGATGACTAAAAGCTCCACTTTATTCGAGATTGCCCTCCTGAGTCCTAAAACCTTATGTTCAACAGACCCCACAACCCCAACATGTCCCCGACTCAGCCTCCACTCGCCCTCAGCCCACTTCTATCGTTCCTGTCTCCAGCAGCAGCAACGCCAAGGGCCTATTTGCCAAACCAGAAACCTGGCAATCCTCCTTCATGACCAAAAGGCCAACTCCTGTCAAGTCGGCTTCCTAAATGCCTCAGACATATCTGCCTCCTTTTGTCTTGGCCACTGCTACGTTTAATCCAGGCTACTGACTCGCACTGGGACCACCTTGGCCAGCTCCCGGCAGGACTCATTGCTTCCATTCTTTCGGATCCAGTCTCGCGCTACAGCCAGAACACACACTCTCTCTCCCTGGGCCACTATATGTCCTTGTTGTCAGGACTTCCCCATCGATGTCAGAATGCAAATTCCTTAGCTTATGCTTTGTGAGGTTCTCTGTAATCTACCTGCTTGCCTTCCAGCCTACTATATGTCGATCAGCTCCCCTGCACCGCACTGCAACCCTGTTCCCAGTACTTGCAGTTCCTTCAAGTTGCCTCCCTGTATCTCACCTCATGCCCTTTGTACATGCTGTTCCCCTGGGCCTGCCTGAAATGTGCTTCCACCAGCAAAGCTCCCCCACTCCACTTCTGGCTAACACCTCCTCATATGCAGCCTCCCTGGTAAAGCCTCCTTGGGTCCCCAGTATCTGTGACAGTGGCCTCCCTGCATTCTCCCAGAGCACCTGTGCGTGCTCCCCTCACATCACTTCTTACCTTGGATTGAAATTGCTGCTTGTCTGTGGTTTCCCCACTTTAAAAGGGCTGTACCTTCCTTACAGTAGGGGCCAAATCTTATTCATGATTTGCCCACACCTATCACATGCCTGACATACAGTAAGGGATCAAGAAATATTCATTGCAGCAAGGTTTTACTTTCCTAATGCAGGGTTGTTATGGGGAATAGTGATGGAAATAATCATTGTAAAGGCATTAAAGTAATAAAAGCACCCCCAGAGAAAGATGATACATCAACCTTTTACCCGTTAATATAATTTTTAGACATGTCTATATGCCATAAACAGTTCAAATAGCCCAGCATTTAATATGGTTCCTTTAATTTGTCTGAGGGAAAGAAGAAAACTATAATTAAAAGGATGTGCCTTGTAGTTACTTGCAAGTATTCATAAAAATCAGACACTAAAGGAATAAAGCAGCCAGCAACAAGAGAGGCAAGCTGCTATTTCCAGGTACTGGGGTCACTGTGTGTTTGCCTGCGCCCTCTTCTGGGTTGACTGAGAATAGCTTAAGTGTTGAAAAGACTCCCGAAGGAGGTCTTTATGCTTAGGATAAACCCAGCAGTGTGGTTCCAGATTCAGATCAACTCTGTCTTTCTAAATGAGAATGAGTAGTTGAAAATCTGGGAAAGAAAGTGTATGACATTATGCTTGATCAGGAAACTGCTTTTTTCCAGCATGACTGCACGCCCGGTTCTGTGCTGTGTGGTGCCTCCTGTGTCCATCCCACTGAGAGGGATGGGCTCCATGGTGGTCACCCGGGGGCCGTCATCACTAGGGACACAGCTTGTCCCCTTACACCACCAGTGGCCCCTGCCCTAGCAGCCAGAAAACCAAGCCAGGGGACCTCCTCTGTCTAGTGGACCCTCCCTGAAGCACATTGGCCAGATTCAGCAAACATTCAACAAATATTTTATCTGGCAACCCTATCTCTGACATACCTAACCCCACTGTATCACCTTCTGGTCTCCTTGCTTCACTTCTTCAAGCCACTTGTTCTTCCTCTTAAAGATTAGCCTCTTAAATTGCTTGAACTTAAGATTTTTTTCTTTATTATTTTCAACTTGTCTGAATCCCTCCCTCCCCCTCATTCTTTGTTTTACTTTCTGTTGTTTTTAAACGACTTCCATTTACCTCATCATTTTTTTTCTAAGTGGATACCTTTATCTTATGATTTATTGTTACTTTCGTCTTACTTTAACTCCCACTCATCTTGTGCTGAGAGGCTTTCAAGCTTTACATTTTCTGATCTCTAAAACTGTTTGTTCTTTTGCATTGTCTTGGCTTATTTTAATATTTTATCATGGGAGGCTGAGGTGGGTGGATTGCTTAAGTCCAGGAGTTTGAGATCAGCCTGGGCAACATGGTGAAACCCTGTCTCTACAAAAAATACAAAAATTAGCCAGGCATAGTGACGCATGCCTATAGTCTCAGCTACTTGGGAGGCTGAGGAGGGAGGATTACCTGAGCCCAGGAGGTAGAGGTTGCAGTGAGTAGAGTTTGTGCCATTGTACTCCAGCCTGGGCAACACAGTGAGACTCTGTCTCAAAATATATATATATACATCAATTTTTATATTAAAGTCCATGTTCAGTTTCTGACTTGTATATGAATTACTCTTTGCCTCATTTTTACTTTATCTACTGTTTCACTAATCGTTCCTAACTCTTGTGTGTGTGTTGTCATTTTAACCCGACGTTTCGCTTGATGTTTAAACCTCTTTTGCTTGTTTTTTCTTTCATTGCTCAGGTAAGTGTTACCTTCCACTTTTACGTTTAAATGTGATCTTTTTCTTGTTTTACGAAGGGCGGTTGAGGAGGCATGCTGATAAAGGGACCATCTGAAGGCAGTCCTGCTCTTGGGAGGATGTGTTTTCTCTTGCCGAGGGTACTTCCTAGGGGAGAGGGTAAGGGGAGCCAGAGCCCATTCTAGGCACGTTCCTTCACTTTGTTTCTTTGTAAGTAAAGAAATAAGGAGCACTGAGTCAGGAAGTGAGGCAAACCATGGGCTGATGGAAGCCCTGTTGGGCTACTGGAGAATGAAGATTCTATTTTCTGCTTATAACAGTGATTTTTGCAAAAGTATCTACATACCAGTACCAAAACCATTACTACAGCCTATTTCTGCATAGACAGCTGCTTCTTGGCTTTCATTGTAAGTGAAGAAAGTAGAGGAGGCCTAAGAACAAGAGGCTCCTCTTGTAATCCTCCCCAAAGATGGTAATGTGATCCAAAAAGCAAATGCAAAGGAAGAAAGCAAAGAGAAAGGAAGGAAGGAAGGTAAGGTTGGAGGAAAGGAGGAAAGAGGGAGGGAGAGAAGGCAGAGAAAATAAAATGGATTTCATGCAATTTTTTGTTTGTTTGTTTTGAGACAGAGTCCTGCTCTGTCGCCCAGGCTGAAGTGCAATGGCACGATCTCGGCTCACTGCAACCTCCACCTCCTGGGTTCAAGCGATTCTCCTGCCTCAGCCTCCCGAGTAGCTGGGATTACTGGCGCCCACCACCATGCCTGGCTAATTTTTGTATTTTTTAGTAGAAACAGGGTTTCACCATGTTGGTCAGGTTGGTCTTGAACTCTTGACCTCAGGTGATCCACCTGCCTCAGCCTCTCAAAGTGCTGAGATTACAGGCGTGAGCCATCGCACCCGACCCAAGTGTTTTTATATCAGCTTTCTTATTGTACAGACTAAGACAGAAAAAAGAATCAACCACCTTAGCCTGGAATCCCTGAAAAATAAACTCCAGTGTCTATGCTTAACAGTGGCTTCTCAACAAGGGAAGTGGGGGGAATTTTGCTCTCCAAGGGACATTTGGCAATGTCTGGGACATTTTTGGTTGCCATAACTTGGGAGAGGCTGGAGAATGCTACTGCCATCTGATGGTGAAGCTAGGGAGTTGCTAAGCCCCCTACATGCACAGGACCGCCCCTTGCAGACAATGCAAATGATCTAGCCCTCAAGGTCAGTAGAGGGGAGGTTAAGAACCTGCTATAGGCCAGGCGTGGTGGGCTCATGCTTATAATCCCAGCACTTTGGAGGACGGAAGGGGGCGGATCACCTGAGGTCAGGAGTTTGAGACCAGCCTGGCCAAAATGGCGAAACCCCGTCTCTATTAAAAATACAAAAATTAGCTGGGTACTGTGGCACGTGCCTGTAATCCCAACTACTCAGGAGGCTGAGACAGGAGAATCATTTGAACTCAGGAGGCAGAAGTTGCAGTGATCTGAGAGCGCACCACTGCACTCCAGCCTGGGCGACAGAGCAAGATCCTGTCTCCAAAAATAAAGAACCTACTACAGTGAGTTTTCCTGACAATCTTCCCCTTACCTTCCAATACTTCTAGGCTCTTCCACTGGATGATCATACAACATCTCCTTGGGTAAACACAGTGTCAGTTCCAGTATCCCAGTCATCTCTGTGGTATCACTTTTCTCCACATCTTTCCTAGGCTGAGGGGGATAGACCTGGATTTTCTTTTCCCAGCATTCATTTTCTTCCTCTTGAATGTTCGATTACTCAATCAATCAAATGTCATGAAGAATGTATAACAGGCCTGCAGAATGTGCAGATTCGCTCACTACTCTCTCAAAGCAGGATGAACTATCCATGTTTTGATAAAGCTGAACAAACCCACACTGTCCATCTCAACAGGCCACTTAAGCCCCCAGCAGCCCCGTCCCCAGAAGACACTCAGCTTCCTTAGGGCAATGACACCATTTGTCCAGACCCAGCAGGCCCCTTGTGACTGCCTTCCTCCATGAGTTCCAAACGTCCCTGGTGGCTCTTTCAACTTACGAATTTGAAGTGAAAGAAGAAGAGAAACAAATGTCTTCATGGGAGGGGACAAAGTGTGGCGGTGAAGAGCGAGGGTCCTGCAGCCAGATGCCTGCATTCGGCTCCCAGCTCTGCCATGCATTGCCTGGGAGACTTGGCCACCTTCTTTAACCACTATGTGCCTCAGTTTCCTTATTTATAAGGTGGGAATACCGTCAAGGTTCCCTAGAGGATCAAATGAATAAGGATAAGGAAAGCACTTAGAACAGTATAAGGCACAAAGCACCTGTGTGGTAAAGGGTGGACATTATTAAAGGGAGACAGGTCTTCAAGTAGGAGCCAAGAAGTGAATGTTCCCATCACTAATACCAACCTAAAATAGCATTAGTCCAAATGTATCATGCACGTGGTCAGCATAGCCAAAGGTTGCCTCACTGCAAGGTTAAAGAAGAAGCTAAACTAATTTCACTTCCTTACAAGGGCAACAGGACTGGACTCCATCCTTCTCGACGTGGATTGTTTCCTCTTTCCTGTTTAAGAATGAGCACATTGGGTGCAATTCTCCAAGGCTCCCCACTGGTTTATTCTTCCCTCCTGGCCTTTGCCCTTAGAGAGGTTTATAGCCTTCTCCCTAATAACTCAGTACATAATCATTAAGAAGCACGAGTAAAATGGGATTTTAATGACTTCATTAAAGGTAATAAATATGTCTATGCCCTTAAGGTCATATAAAACAAAATAGTTTAAAAATCATTGGCCATAGTTATATTTTTCCACGAGCTGAGTTTTAAAATAGTATAAAGTCTGTGGTAAATTAAGAGAGATTTCAGCCCACTAACATTCCTAAACCGTTCTAAATGGGTCAGGAATTCAACTGGAATATCTATGGGTTTTTTTGTTTCTTCTTATTTCCTGATAATGCCATATGTTTTATAATTTAGCATCTTATTAAGGAGGTAAGAGCCTTAAAACTTTTAAAGTCAATTCTTGTTTTTAACTATACAAATTATTTTTAGTGGAGAATTTGCTTATTATTATTTTGACAGAATGCCTACATTCATTTTAAGATTTAGGGGATTATTGAGCTACTCTTTTTCATATCTCCAGCATATCAAGCAGCATCTGGAACAGAGAAGACATTTTCATTTATGTTTATTAAATAACCAAAACATACATATGAATTAGCAAATAAACTATATATAAAGGCAATAGTTAGGGCTTCTTTTAGCATTTCCTTTTGTCTTTAAACTAGTTCCTTTTATAGAAACTACTCATTATGGCTGGACACAGTGGCTCACATCTGTAATCCCAGCAATCTGGGAGGCCCAGGCGAGCGGCTCACCTGAGGTCAAGAGTTCGAGACCAGCCTGCCCAACATAGTGAAACCTCGTTTCTACTAAAAATACAAAAAAATTAGCCAGGCGTGGTGGCAGGTGCCTGTAATCCCAGCTACTCCGGAGCCTGAGGCAGGAAAATCGCTCGAACCCAGGAGGCAGAGGTTGAGGTGAGCCGAGATTGTGCCACTGCACTCCAGCCTGGGCAACAAGACTGAAATTCTGTCTCAAAAAAAAAAAAAAAAAAAAAAGGAAAGAAAGAAAAGAAACTACTCATGACAATAGTTTACTTGCTGTAAGAATCACATTGAACATTAAACCTTTCCATCTTCATTTTCATAACATCTCTTTGACTTGGGGAAGGACAAATGACTCTTTATCTGCAGGGTGAACTAGTTACATTCCCCGAGGCACTGACCAGGACTCAGTCTAGCATAATCAGAACCCCATCCAACCAACCTAATATGTTGTGTAAAGGGCACAGTCTGGCTTCTGAGAGAGATGGATCTCAACCTCATCGCTGCTGCTTCTTAACCCCTTTAAGCCTCAATTTCTTTTTGTATCAAAGGGGAACAACAGTGATTTTGTCGAGATGAGGTATGCGAAGTCCCTGGCATGCAGTGAGCACTAAGCAATAAGTGTTATTTATTGGGCCAAGATTCCAACTACTTTCATAAAAATAGCAGGAAAGTCAAATGGAAAGCCGACTTGATGGTAGGGGAGGCTTCTACCCACCAGCTAATTCCATGTTTCTCAACCCTGCACTGAACGTTAAAATCACCTGGGGAACTTTTGAAAAATTATGATGCCTGGTCCCAACCCCATGGAGCCTGGTTTAAATGGGGACAAGATAGCTATGGATTTTTCAAGTTTCTCCAGGGGATTCTAATGACCACCCAGGGTGGAAAAGCATGGAGCTAACGGGGGTGCAGGACCAGTGTCCTCATAGGAAGTCAAAGGTTTGGTGGTAAACGACCACTGAAGCACATTTTCAAGGTGAGATCCATTGGAATGTATATTCCTGTCCTTAAACTCAATCTAGTGTAAAATGATGGGTATCTTTTAATAAGACCTTCAGCACGGGTTCTAGAGCCGCCTGTTCTCATACTATGTGTCTAATTAGCAGCCATATATTCATTTAAGCACAAAATTTATCGAACCCCTCCTATATGCCAGGAATTGTGCTATTCTTCTGGGGTCCGGAACTGCGGGTAACACGGTCTTTGCCGTCATTTCTGGTCTAGTGAAGGAGATAGAGGAGACTGACAGTTCTGTGTGACAGACAGTAGGAGACGGATCACTAAAACAGGCTCAGGAGGGAGAGGGCCTGACAGGACATCCAGAGAAGGTGATGACAAGGAATTAACCAGGCAGAGAGGAGAGATCCAAAGACAGGATTTTGGTGGCTCGAGTGAGGAGGAGTGTTTGCCAGTTTCATAAAACAACCATAAATTAATATTGCTTTATATTTAACTTACCAGTTTAAGTGAGTGAGCACCTTTTGTACATTTAAGATGAAAATTAGGATAATAGGGGCTTAGAATATTCCTACATGGCAACATCTCATTAATTGAATTTCCTGGGATGCGTGTGTGACAATGTCCCAACATAGCATATTAAAGGGGTTGAGTGAATAACTTTTAGTATTGCTTCTAACTACTTTAAAGTTCTAGAACAGAAGTAGAATGGTTTTGCAAGTTGCCTTTCTCTCACTTTATTTCTGCTTTTCTATTTATATAACAGACTAATTAAGGCACATTTTGTGTGTCTGTCATTGTCTATATATGAGATAGTCAGATTCATGGAAATGTCACTTGCGGTCTGAGTGTAAAATTAAATCTCTGGTAGTTGGCCTATTGACAGCTCTGGTTTTAACCAGTTAGACAGAATGACTTAAAAATATATTACTTCTTATGCTCAGTGGCATTCGACTATAGAATTATTGCAATCTAGAGATTTGGGAGGGATATCAAAACATTTCAGAATTGATACTTGGCTTACAATACACATAAATTATGTGTTTCTATTTTCTCATTTCCTATGATCATAGCGCTAGAGTGCTCAAGGGGTCAGCCTTTTCCCCCTCCAAAAACCTCATGCTTAAAGATGCTTTCAGAGCTTTCAATAAAAAGCACTCTTGATAATAAACTAAAATATTTCCTTCTCTCAGATCATCTGTATGTTTTTAGCTTTGAAAACTAAAAAGCCCTATTCAATGCAGGGTATGAAATCAGTCAGTATTCTCTCCTTTAAAATCCAAAATTAACTAAAAATAAACAAACACATAAAAGGAGAATTTTTTGGCTCTAGGGATAGTACTAGCTTAGGCAAGGATGAACACAGACCCTCAAATGTCTTCATGACCCTTTCTGTGTGCCTCTATCTCTTGGTTCTGTTGTCTTTGTTTTCTAGCAGGATCCTTCTACACAGAGGAAACTGAATATATTTCATGACCTTTTAATGGGAAACCCACTCTCAGTGAAGCTTTCCAGTCCCCCAAAAGAATTCCAATTGGTTCTGGTTGGGTCACATGCCCACTCTGGACCAATCATTACGTTTAGAGAAATGAGGCTTTCTGATTGACACTTGGCTCGACCACCGTGGTTGGACAGCACACTTGAAGGATGTACCCATCAGAATCACATGAAGAGGCACAGAAAAGTTCCCTGAGAAAAGAATTGAGGCAGATAGACTAAGAGTTGGCCAATACTGGTAATCATGTTATTATAAGGTTTCTCTATTTCCTCCTTCAAAATTTGAATATTTCCACTAGATAAAAATGAAGATTTAATTTGAAATATTAACGGGATTCTATAGTTGGCATTTCCTCTTTTTAAAGTCCTTTCAGCTACTGACATATTTCCCTTCAATGAGCAATTGGCTTTTTCTATTACATTACAAAATTCTCTTTGGTTAGTCAACTGTCTGAGGCAACTGTTAGAAGCTCATATTACTAGTGCATCAGAAAAATAATTATAGTTTAAAGTAGAAATAAGTTAACCAAACCTAATCAGCTTGAATTTTTTGTTTCTCCAGAGAGCCAGATAGGGGAAGAAGGAGAGAAGTTTGGAAATTATGAGCAATTTCACTTTTGTGCTCTCCACTAATTGCTCTGTGTAGTTATTGCAATTTGAAAGCATTCATTTCCACTCAAGGAGCCTCCAGCAAGGTAGAACTACTTGTGGAGGTCATTTTGATCTAAGGTTGGTACTCCGTTTTGAAGATCTAGAAATTTGATTAATTTTTCCCCAGTACATTCAAACATGATCACTATCTCCAGATCAGCCTGGTACCAAACTCACAGAAGGAACCTGAACATCTTTCTTGAAGACGAAGGAGTGGCTACTCATTCAGGATATTAGAAGAGTAGAACCATAGTCTAGGTTGGAGATTGCGAGGGCCTCTACACACCAGAGGTAAAGGGGTTAAATAAGGGAGAATGAGAATGGAAAGTGGTAAGAAGATAGAATTGGGAGGGCTTGGTCACTATTAAAGTTTATGAGAGGGAGCTTTCAAGAAAGATGTCCAGGTTCCTTCTATCAGTTTGGTTCTGCCTTGTTAGAGGCTCCTTGAGGCCTTTTCTTACGATGCAGAGAGGTAGTATAATGGAACATCAATGTCGTGTTTTAATTATTATTTCACAATATAAAAAGACAACCTGTGTGTCCATCTATGTGATACTTGAATAATTCCCACAAAATCTCCAGCTTAGCCTACGTAGCTATGAGACATTCACCAACTAACTCAAGAGACAGCTGATTCTTTTTTTGAATAGTTGACATTTAGGGTGTTCTTCTTTATATTGATCTAATATCTATTGCACTATGCCTTCCATCCATCGACCAAGAATCGCATCTGGGCCTGGTAGAACAAGCCCAAATCCTTTTTCATAGGACAACCCTTCAAATTCTTCAAGATGGTTATCAAGTTCCCCTTCATCTTTGCTTCTCCAGACCAAACTTTTCCTGTTTTACTTTATGAGTTTATGTAAAGAAAATAAACTGAAATTAGAAATAGAATTGGACAATAATATGGAGGCTGCCTATTATAGATGAAGCAGTGAGCTCAGTTCCAGGGATAAATAGGATGGAAAGCTTAGTGGCTGTCTTTAACACATTCACAGTCTAGTGAAGAAGCCAATGCATAAGTGGAAAGAATAATAAAATGTGCTAAGTGCAGTTGCAGAGATTAAAAGAAAAAGGATGCTGTGCAAATATGATGGAGGAGACAATTCTGCCTGCAGCAGTCAAGGAATGTCTGGCAAAGGAGGTGAAATGTGAGCTGAATCTTGAAAGGCAGATAAGAATGGGGCAGGTGACTATGGCATGGAGCTGGGCAGGGAAGTGGGGGAGCCTCTGTGTGGTCCTCCACAAAGAGGGAGCACAGGCACATGCAAAGGTTAAGAACAGTGTGCTCACGGATTAAGGTTAAGTGCAGGTCAGCCAGGTGCTGGATGCACAAGTGGTAGGAGGAACAGGAGAAAGGAGATGACCCATGGCAGGCAGGAAGCCGCACATCTCCTTGTAGGTCATGGCAGGTTTGCTTGACAACATGAAAACAGCTATCTGCTAGCCATAAATACCCACTGGATGATTTTAAGCCTGGAAATGACACTGTCAAATTTCAATTTAGTAAAATGCATCAGGTGGCTGCATAGAGAGAAGATGATGGCATGAGGGGACAAGGGGCAAAACAGAAATGATCAGGGCATAGCAGTACTTAGGCAATGGAGGTGGAGAGGCAAGGTGTAGACCCACATTGTCACACAGGTAGAGTACATTCAGTACTTGAATGGATGTGAGTGAAACAAATGGTCAGAAAGATTTAAAAATAAGTATCCTTAAAGACTCCAACTTTTTCAGTCATCTCATGTCATACTCTTGCCCATCTCCTCACCATTTGGTTACATATTGATGGAAACTAGTGAGCCTTCTCCCACAATTTCACTGCAACCTATTCTTCCTCATGGTGCAGTGATCTTGCAATAATAACGATGTCACTATTTACATTGTGGTGCCATCTTAAACTGCAATTAATTCACAGTTCCAGGCTATTAGGAACTATTGTCATAACAGCTATGGCTTCCTTTATCTGCAAATGCTGAGTTGTGAGATATATAATTATATGCGACAGTAATTAGTTTTAAATTTATTTTTGTAATTATACTAATTGAATATGGATATGAATTTAAAAGTATGAAGGGCATGGCATCGAGCCTGATGCAATGTCTTCATAAGAAGTAGATGAAAGAAATGATTGTTATGAGTAGGTGAAAACAAATCTTGCTCATTTGTAAAAGTGCAGTGTAAATACAATGACCCATGTATCCCCTCCCGGTTGAATGCCAGCATAGTACGGTTGCCATGTGGAGTCTTCATGAGAGCTCATTTGAAACTGGGCCAATGCCCAAATCAAGGGGAGAGCATCCTGGCTGCTGCTGCGACTTAAGACCTGCAGCATTCCCTTGGACCTCCCCCATGAATATTTGAAATTTCCCTAGAAGACATGCCCAGTAGGGTCTAATCTCACCACTCTTGCATACCCAGGGCCTATGATTCCCACTATTCTTCAACTTCTAGCAAACATCCATTGGTGATCTCTCCAAGCCCCACATCCTAAGATCCCAATTGTCTGCAGTATCTGTCCAGCCCTGCCCTGGCAAACCCCGCAGCCTTCTCCTGGTGGTGGCAGTGAGTTCTAGAGAACAGAGCTGCTTAATCTCCCTTGGCTCAGCTCCTTTATATGAGCCCATCTGCTCTTCAATTCTGTGTAGATCACAGCCAAGTCCAGCCTTTGTATAAAACACTTGGGGCCCCAGACCAGCCAAGAGGGAGGAGTAGGCAGGTTTTCCGCTGCACATCTTCCTAGATGAGCTCTACTGTATAAGCTGATAGACCAAGGATTACATCAGGCCCTTTAGTATATCCATCAGCAGCAACGTGCCATAACCACTGAAACTCTAATAACGGCCCCCCAGGATGCATTTGTCTCCTACTTACCAGTTCATGTCTTATAAACCCTTAGGTGTCCAGTGATAGGTGCCTAAGCATAATCATAGGAGGATACCAGGCCAATGAGAATTGGCAGACTCAGGCACTAACAAAATATAGTACTTGTTTTGAAAAATAGGAAAAGAAAATCTGCTTGATCAAATTCTTTTTTTCTCTAGGAAAATGTATTGCTAAGCAAAACAAACAGGCTTTACCACGTGAAAATAAATACCTGCAACTTGTTCCTCTTTAAGTAAATTAGGAAGCAGTAACAAGGATCCAGTTTCAGCTTTGTTCATCAGCACCACGGACATGTACGTGTTAGTATTGACAGAATTCCCCTTTTGTCAGTAATATCCACCGTCTACTGGATGCCCAATATGAGTGGGCCCTTCTCTAATCTTCCACGTAGTCATGAAGATGGGCATTTTCCCATTTTGCAAACGAGAAAACTAAGGTGCAAAGACAGGTTAAGTGGCGAAGCCTGGATCTGAATCAGATCTGGCTGCACTATGGCAGTTCAGCAAGTAAGTCTCTGGGAACCTTAGAGATGGGAAGATGGGACATGTACACGTAGAACTGTGGTGCATGGTGTCATGTGGCAGGCATCCCAAGGGTGGCAAAGTGGCACAGGAGCTCAGAGGGAAACACCATTTCTGACTGGCATGAAAGCTCAGTTTGGCTGGCAAAGGGGCTGCATGGAGATGGTGAGGAACAGTCTCCAAGGTGTCTAATCACAACCTCACAAACAGTTTGCAAGCCAATCCCCCACAAAACTTAACAAAGCTGTGCAAAACTGGTGCTCAGGAAATCCCTATTGACTTAGAAACCTCACTACCTTTCATTTCCTAACTTCGCGTGTTGTGGATTCTGCCTGGGCGTAGATCTTACGGCCATAAGTGATTTCCAAATTCTTTGTAGGTTCGTTTCAATTTTCTATGTTTCTTCTAGTCCCTGCAGAAATCAACACTGGGGCTTTGTGTCTCAGAAATCAACATTGGGGCTTTATGTCTTCAAAAAAAAAAAAAAGAAAGGAAAGAAAGAAAAAGAATTAGAATATATATCACACCGTATCTTACTTTGGAAAAAGAGTCCCCAGAGGAAAATATACTTTTTGAAATATTGCATATCCTTACTCTTAGTTGCTGAGAAAATCTAGCCTTTCCGTGAACTTGCCGGAGAGCTGGTAAGTAGAAACAATTTCTGAATAAAATGCTTGCAATACTGAGGTGTCTGCTAGAGGGCAACATATGTTAAATAATAATGTGGCTGTTTTTCTGCAGGATGGCACAAAGTTTATCTAGTTCAAAAGCAAAGTCCAGAGCCTACGATACTCAAATGATTTTTTGTTTAAACAAAATCCAGGGTGACCACTGGCATCTCAACTGAAAACCAACAGCCCTTGCAGTTTTGCTACTTTTCAAGGGGTTTATAATGAACACCTTAATAAGTGCCTTTGTACCCTTTCCAAACAGCTTTACAAAATAATCTCGTTGTTATTTAAAGTAACTAAGCCTTCTCCACCACCAACTGTGAAATCCTCTCCAGAAAGCTCTATTAACTTTAGTACCTGAAAACAAACTTATCAAAGAGGAAGGTGAAAGGAAAATACATCGTCGAGGACAGAGAGACATGTGATGAGTGTTGTACTTCAAAACAGCATTTTATTTATTTATTTATTTATTTATTTATTTATTTATTTAAGATGGAATCTCGCTCTGTCACCCAGGCTGGAGTGCAGTGGCGAGATCTTGGCTCACTGCAACCTCCGCCTCCTGGGTTCAAGCGATTCTCCAGCCTCAGCCTCTTCAGTAGTTGGAATTACAGGTATGCACCACCACGCTTGGCTATTTTTTTTTTTTTTTGTATTTTTAATAGAGACGGGATTTCGCCATGTTGGCCAGGCTGGTCTTGAACTCCTGACCTCAGGTGATCCACCCACCTTGGCCTCCCAAAGTGCTGGGATTATAGGCGTGAGCCACCATGCTTGACCCAAAACAGCATTTAATCTCAAGAGCAGACAAGGATAGGCTCCCAGGGTACCCCAATTTGTAACACTAATCAGAGGGCCTATGTTGGTGATTTTTTTCCATTATCTGTGGTGCATACATCATATTATGCAAAGAGAGACTCTGTTGTGCAGTTTTGAAAAGGTTTTTCTGGCTGGTAATTTTGGGCCTATCTCTAAAGTGAGGCTATGCCTGGTGTAAAAGTGAACATGCAAGGGATGTAGATGTTACTCACGTTGGGCCTGTCTCCCCCACGCCTTCCACTCCCCCACCCTGATAGCATACCTTTGCTAAGGAATAGATTTGTTTCATCCTCATTTATCTAAGAAATGAAGGTTCTAAAACTTTGGCTTTTAGGCAGGGCGCAATGGCTCACGCCTGTAATCCCATCACTTTGGGAGGCTGAAATGGGCAGATTGCTTGAGCCTAGGAGTTCGAAACTAGCCCGGGCAACATGGCAAAACCCCATCTCTACTAAAAATACAAAAAATTAGCCAGGCATGGTGGTGCATGCCTGTAGCCCCAGCTACTCAGGAGGCTGAGGTGGGAGATCACCTGAGCCCAGGAGGTCAAGGCTGCAGTGAGCTGAGATTATGCCACTGCACTACAGCCTGGGCAACTGGAATGAGACCCTATCTCAAAACAAACAAAAAACAACAAACAAAAACCTGGCTTTTAAAGCCATCGTAAGTATGTTTTGTAGGAGGGATTTGTCATGCCTGAAAAAGCTTCATACCTGTTCCCCTATCTCCCAGCATGCATACTTTAGCAATATCAGATTAAAAACCAAGTTTCCTACAGAAAAACCCGAGGTGGACATACGACGAAAACATTTTAAATTGTTCCCATCTGATAAAAGCACAAAGGATGATGTCTCCTTGGAAAGATCATGCAGAATATGGAACAGCGCTGGCTCCAGAGGTCATCAGGTGACTAGCCTGTGAGGCTAGGCTGTCAGGCAAATTGGCTGTGAGCTCTCACTGTGTCCCAAGAGCACTTAAAATGTCAAAACCTTCACTCGGATTTTAGCACACAAAGTCCCACGACCCCCTTGCTGCAAATCCAAAGAGCCATGTGGCGGTTAGGCACTGGGCAACCTTGAACTTGGTAGGACTGATTAAACATTAACAGCTTCCATCTGAGACCATGTCTCCCCAGGAAATGTCTGAATGGATAAAACTGTTCTCCAATCATTTCAGGGGCTCCCAGCTGTCTCCAGAGGCCCACCCTGCGTGCCCTCAAGTACGAGAGAACTCCTTAGAGGTGGGATGATTTTTCTGGTATCCTTATCAAACTCCAGCTCTGGAGTAACATCATGCATCACACATTTATCTCAGCCCCTCTCAAAATCAGAGAGGATCTTAGAGCCTGAAATCCTGGGGGGTCTGACGATCTTTGTGGCCCAGAATCATCAGCAGCTGAGCTGCAAACCTTTGCGCATGTTTCGTGATGAAGAGGAAGTGATATCCCGGGTATTCCTGAATAACACATCACTGCTCACAAACAGGAAGTGGTCACAGAGGTGACCTGTTTACACCCTACTCATTTTTGATACTTTTGAAGATGTTGTTTCTGGGAACATCCTGAAGCAGACTCTGAAGACACTCAATTGTACTGAGTGGTCTGAGACAACTTCTTTTCTTTTTCTTTCTTTCTTTTTTCTTTTTTTTTTTTTTTTTTTTTTTTTTGATAAGGGGTCTTGCTGTGTCGCCAGGCTGGAGTGCAGTGGTGCCATTTCAGCTTACTGCAACCTCTGCCTCCTGGATTCAAGCAATTCTCCTGCCTCAGCCTCCCAGGTAGCTGGGATTACAGGCACACACCACCATGCCCAGCTAATTTTTGTATTTGTAGTAGAGATGGGGTTTCACCATGTTGGCCAGGATGGTCTCAATCTCTTGACCTCATGATTTGCCTGCCTCGGCCTCCCAAAGTGCTGGGATTACAGGTGTGAGCCACTGCGCCTGACTGAGATAACTTATTCTTCCAGCTCTGCTAGGTCTCCTCCTACCTCTGAGACTGCTCCTTCTCACCTCTTTTGCTCACTCCTTCACTCTGCCTAGTCCTTAAACTTGGGGAATCCTAAGGATTCTGTTCTTGACCTTGCTTAGCTCTGAAACTCTATATGTCCTCTCCGGGGCAATTCACTTCAACTACTACAGATGTGCTCAAGACATCTGTATCACTAACCTGAGTTCTACATTCTTGCCCTAATCACTTATTTGATTTCTCCGCCTGGAGGTCCCACACAAACCTTAAACGTAGCAATTGCAAATATGAATTCATTATCTTTACCACCAAAAGGTTTTCCTCCTTCTCTGGCTCAGTAAGGACCACCATCCACTCAGTTCCTCTCTCAGGGGGAGCAATTAGGAGACAGAAATCACACGGCCAATTGAAAAAAAATGAACAATATTTAAAAAATCATTAAACTATGACAGTGGAGTAACTATAAAGAGGACTCTCAAGGGCAGTCTAGAGCTAAGGAAAAGTCCGCAAGTAAGGACAAATTTGGAACTGGGTTCCCTCGTAAGGACCGAGGTTCAGGTCCACTGGAGGAAGTGTTCTTACAGTCCACTGGATGATGGAGAATTTGGCTGGGTTGTCCACACCAGAGCTGATCAGCAGTCACTCAGCAGCAGGAAGCGACCCTCTGTGATGCAGGTGAGCCCGGGTTGATGGGCAGTTCACAAGGGAGTTGGAGATCAAGTCCCGGAGTATGTCTTGTCTGCATAAAGACGGCTTGAGCAATGTGATGCCAGGCCAGGCCAGGGCAGCGAGGTGACCCAGGGACTGCATATTCTGGGTGTGCAGCTGGGGCAGGGAACCTTTGGATGTCCACACGCACACATCTGCGCCACCAGAGCAAGAGCAAGAAAATGCAAAACTTAGCATCAAAACCAGAAGGAGCCAGGGGCAGTGGCTCACGCCTATAATCCCAACACTTTGGGAGGCCGAGGCAGGTGGATCACTTTGAGCTCTAGAATTCGAGATCAGCCCGGGCAACATGGCAAAACCCTGTCTCTACTAAAAATACAAAAATTAGTAGGGTGAGGTGATGCACACCTGTCATCTCAGATACTTGGGAGGCTAAGGCAAGAGAATCGCTTGAACCCAGGAGGTGGAGGTTGCAGTGAGCCGAGATCACGCCACTGCACTCCAGCCTGGGCGATAGAGTGAAACTCTCTCTCAAAAACAAACAAACAAACAAACAAACAGAAAAACACAGGAGGAGAAGTGCCCTTCTTCCTGCAATGTCCCTCCAGTACCCTCCATGGACACAGTAGAAGAGAAATGCTTAGAGTCCAGTTTATTATCACAGAGCAGGTACTGAAAGGTGAATTTGGAGCTGAGCTATAATAAATCTGACCGGCACAGTTGC
Source organism: Macaca nemestrina (assembly GCF_043159975.1). Taxonomy (NCBI): domain Eukaryota; kingdom Metazoa; phylum Chordata; class Mammalia; order Primates; family Cercopithecidae; genus Macaca; species Macaca nemestrina. Next base: position 171,217,052 of record NC_092129.1, on the reverse strand, counting down.
CCAAACTAAACTCCTTCCTACTCACTCCTCACAGTTGGTTGCCAAATCTTGCTAACAACTTAGCAGATAAATGTCTCTAGAATTGAACCCGTCTTCTTTGTCACCCCTACCGCCTCTGAGTTAGTTCATCCTCTTCTTTGCTGTCACATGGACTTTGGTCACAGCCTCATGACTGGTCGTCCTGCCACCAGTACATTCTCACTCCAGCCCCATACCTGCATGACTACCAGGTAGCTTCCCAAAATAACAAAATTATCTGTATTACGCCCTTGATTGAAAACCTCTGGTGCCTGATTGGCTAGCGTGAGATGTTAATACCAGGAAAACCTGTGCATGGAGAAAAGGGCGATACATGGGTGTCTCTGTAATGCGTGGGGAAAAGGGTAACGTATCAGTATCTCTGCCTGCTCAGTTTTCTGTAAGCCTAAAACTGCTCCAAAAACTACTTCATTCACTTAAAACAAAACCAAACCACCCTCCCTCTATGACTTCCCTTTTCCAAACTCCTCATCTTGGCAGGAGGTTACTCACAATCTTCATGTCTGTACGGCCTCATCTTTCAGTTCCCATCAGACTGAATTTCTCATACAAAACCCTGAATTTCCACAGCTCTACTTCAAACCAAGTCACCCACCTTGCTTTTCTCCAGTGGAAAACTTCTATTCATCCTTCAAGTTCCAGCTCAGATGTCAATTCTTATTAAAATCTTCCCAGCCAGCTAGTCATTTTTCTCTCCCTGCTCTCATTTTATTTCCCAACATGCAATATTTTAAATGGCTTGTTTACGTGTCAGGCTTTGTCATGTGTTTATACACTAGAGGGCACAGACTGTTTATTTTTTGACAATTTATGCCCAGCACCTGGTACAGAGTAGGCACTCTGTATATGTTTGTTGAATGATGAATGGATGAATGATGAAACGAACACCAGCAGCCCATATGACAAATGTATTGCCATATCTCTGCAGTTGGGAGAGCGATATCATTTAGATGGTCAGGATACCTATCTTGTAGGAGACAAAAATAGATCAAAATTAAAATGCTAGATCTTCCAATATATGCACCCTTGATATAAAGCATAATGTTGACACTCAGTAAATTTTCATTTGCTAACTCAAAATGATTAATAACTAATAAATCTCAGCAGAATTGGATATTCCTGGGCCTGGGTTCTTGAGTAGAATAAATTGTCAAAGTGATGAATGACTAATGTTTTTTACTTTCAACTTATCAGCATTCAAGGGTACTGTAGTGCTCCACTCATGCTCACCCAGAAATCCAAACGACTTCTAGTTGAAGGATACTATTACCTTTTTAAGGTTGGTTGTAGCAGAGGTGATTATAATTGTGGCTTCCAAAGCAAGTGTGCCAGGCTCCAAGTTCAATGCTGCACTTGCATTCTTCACTTAATCTTCATATAGGCTTAATCAATTATGTTTTCCATGGCTGGGGACAGTTTTTCAAGTTGTACACCAGTTTATGTTTTTCAGATCAGCCTCTCTGTTAGTGAAGGTGCTAATAAGCGTTGTTGAGTGAAGTAGTCATAAGACTTGTAGCATAGCCTGGATTTTTCTCCAGCCAGTCAGCATCTCAGGATGGCCTTGCTTGGGATGAGTTGGAGCCTAGCTCCAGACCTTCAGTTTAGGTTGACCCTCAGGAGGGATCATGCCTTCCCAACAGCATTCATGTTCGTGTTGTGCTTGCTCCCTTTGGTCAACCTCAAGGAGAGTCATAAATGACAGGCAGACCAGGCGCACCGGCTCACACCTATAATCCCAGTGCTTTGGGAGTCTGAGGTGGGAGGATCACTTGAAGCCAGGAGTTTGAGATAAGCCTGGGCAACAAAGTGAGGCCCTGTATGTAAACAAATTAAAAGTAAAAATTAGCCAGGTGGCATCATGAGCCTACAGTCCCAGCTATTCAGGAGACAGAGGTGGGAGGTTCGCTTGAGCCCAGGAGTTTGAGATTACAGTGAATTGCAATTGTGCCACTGCACTCCAGTCTGGGCAACAGCAAGACCCCATCCATAAACTAAATAAAAATGAATGAATGAACAAACAAAGGAAAAGCAGCACAAACCGAGAGGTGGATATTACCCCTCATGTCAATACTGAGTCTCACTGAGTTGTACTCAGGAACTCAGAACTCAGAAATTTAGGGTGACTGGCAATTCAGGCATCACTATTCTGATGGTGTGCCAAACATAGAATGCAATTCGTGTTCAATGGTCACTAAAAAGAACCAAAAAAACGCTATCCTGCCTTCTATGGTGTGGAGCTTTGGCACCATTCATAGTGACATGAAACAGATACAATGGCAACAGGAACAGCATGTCACTCTTAGCTTTCATCCTGTGCTCTCCCATGCTGTGTTATTCCCAAGCAAACAAAAGCATTGCACCATAGATCACCTTTATAAGTCATTCCAGGTAACCATCCCTATAAAGAGCCCCAAGTATATTTCCACCAGACAGGACTTGCCTTAGGTTGAGGGCTGGCTATTTGGCCCATTTTCAAATCTCCCATTTCCTCCTCATCTAGGAATTATCAGAGAGTTCTGGGGAAACACTAGGCTGACATTTTAAAATTTCTATTACTCTTTTTGAACAGCCTAGAGTTAATTTTTATGCTGTAGCCATTGTAATCACGCACACATATCCGTACTTCACATTGCAAACACAATTTTGTTTTATACGTAATTGCATCTCTACCTAGTGAAAGGATTTGAGCACAAATTTTGACAGTGCATTTATAATCATGTTTGTTGACATTACTTCTGTTGTGGTACATAAAATTACCCATGTGCTATGAGAGATGCCATCATTATCATTGTTTCATTAGCATACAGAGGTTGTCTGGTTGTAGTTTTAGACATTCATTAATTTGATGTGATGTCTTCTGACCGTAAAACAATGCGTCACATGTCATAGGTGATTAAGCTTCCTAAAGCGTGCCCCATCATATAAAATCACCAGCCAATGCCTAAAACCATTGCGAGACATATAAATCTAAAGATAGAAGCAAAAAGCACAATCCCAGCCAGACCCCTAGAAGGGGACCAGGTGTGTTTTGGTGAAAGAAACCATTTGAATGTAATTTGCACTCAGGATGGAAGCAACCATTTGTTCAGATCACCTGAGCTTTAACTTTGACCTTTTAGTGGTAGTCCAGGAACAAGAAAAAGTTGTGAAATTTCTTTGATTTTTAAAATGCCGTTGTTTTATAGGGCTCACCACTGGCTTTGTAAAGACTTTTTATTTTTAATTTTTTTGAAATAGAGACGGAGATGGGATTTCGCCATTTTGCCCAGGCTGGTCTAGAACTCCTGAGCTCAAGTGATCCACTTGCCTCAGCCTCCTAAAGTGCTGGGATTACAGGTGTGAGCCACTGCACACACCCAGCCTGTAAAGACTGTTTTTTTTGTTTTTTGTTTTTTGTTTTTTTGAGATTCAGTCTTACTCTGTTGCCCAGGCTGGAGTGCAATGGTGCAATCTTGGCTCACTGCAACCTCCGCCTCCCAGGTTCAAGTGATTCTCCTGCTTCAGCCTCCCGAGTAGCCGGGACTACAGGCACGCACCACCATGTCTGGCTAATTTTTGTAGTTTTAGTAGAGATGGAGTTTCATCATGTTGGCCAGGCTAGTCTCAAACTCCTGATCTCGTGATCTGCCTGCCTCAGCCTCCCAAAGTGCTGGGATTACAGGCATGAGCCACCGTGCCTGAGCTGTAAAGACTTCAAGGAAAAAAAGAAACACAATCACATCGGATATGCACACTGGTACTAAGATCCTGCAGGATCCCTACAATCTAGAAGTCATGTTTCAGAATCAAGGAAATATGATCAATATTTTACCCAAGTGCCTTCCAAAACTTAGAATTAACTTCCTCATGCAAAAGGTTCTAGAGAGTTTTTCCACTGTGATGCTTCTCATGACTTTGGGCTCTGGTGCACTTGGCATTCCTCACTGCAATCTAATTCCAAAGTCAAGTTAAGTCATCGTTTTATGTGTAGAGAGTTAAATATGTATTATGCCTGTAGTCAGTGTTGGTATCCCTGCTGGACCCTGATCTTAAGGAGAGAGCCCTACATCTTTTGCATCTTTTGTTTTTATTCCTGGAGTCCAGCACTGTGCCTGGGACTCTAGGAGCCCTGGAGTACAATGGAAAGAGCAATGGTTTTAGTGTCATAAGGGCATAAATTCAATTCACACACTTCACTGCCTGTGTAACATTGACAAAATCACTTTTTGACCTCAGTCTACATTAGTTTTTCCATCTTCAAAACATTGTAATAAGTAATATCTACCTTAAGGATAATTATCAAAAAGAGAGAAACTAACATGTAAATATTTAGCCTGAAACACATTATTTACTCAAGAAACATTGGCGTTATTATTATTGCTGTTGTTATTGTTAACAGATAAATATCTGCTCAAATTTTCTGAAAGTTTCCAAATAAGCTTAATGGATGGTGAACAAAAGAGGAGAGATAAAGAAAATAACTAAATTTGTTTTTGTCCTGCCTCCAATTTACCTGACAATGAGTACAGTGAAGCATAAAGTGTTTTATACTCATAAACCTGTGAAAATTTCCAATAAATTGTAGAAGACTCAAAATCCACATGGAGGGAACATTTCGTACCGTTAGCATTGTGAAACTTCAGTTGCTTCTTTCTTCCCCAGTGTGAATCACTCATCAGTTTAACAGAGCAGATTAAGAACTTTTAAAAATCTGTCATCTGAAATAAACTGTCAAGGAGTCTGACTTTGCAGTGATGTTAATGAACGTTTTTCATTATCTCTTCATTAATGGTAATCCATTCATTATCACGTTTTTGCTTCTTTTCCTGTTCCTATTTTCCCTGCCAGGCACTATAAGGAGTGAGGCAGAATGCAATATTACAATAAATTTTTATCTACATTATAATTAATAAATTGTGGAATTATAGTGAATGTAAAAGTACTGTCATTATCAAAGTGCCCCTTTGAACAAGGCCAAGGCCAGGCCAAGGTAAAGTAGGAGCAAAATAAACAAAAGAAAGAAAGTAGCTGTAAGAAGGTGTGCATTATTATGTCAAGCAGCTTTTGGGGATGGGTGGGGATTATGCTGTAAAATTTAAGGGGCTGGAAAATAGAACCCCTAATAATAACTGCTACCACTTTTGAGTGATTAATCCTGTTTCAAACACCGTACAAAACATCTCATTTAGCTGTAAGTCAGCAAACATCTCATTTAGCTATAAGTCAGCCTTTTGACTTATATGCCAGAATGAGTTTGGCATTTGAGTTTGGTCCTGCTACCCTTGCTTGATACATGAAGTTTAGAGAATGAAGGCACTTATCCCCAGTTCAGACCCAGGACTAGGGTGAGACAAATGAGGCACGTAGGGTGCAGACTTTCAGGATGTGCCCGTTCTGAGGTTGGTGCAGTGCACCTGGGAATGGGCACCTCCTTAAACCAAGCACCCTAAGCTTGTCACTTGCTTCACTCTATCCCTGCCCTGCCATGATCACACAACTAGAAAGAAAATGGCCAAGTTATTTTTTAGATCAGGTCCAAAGTTCATGTTCTTGACTACTTTGTTAGGAACCGGCACAGGCATTCACACTCAGCTTTCTGGAGAATAAATTTGATACCTAATGAGTATCTGCCAATGCTGGGCACGGGGCTGGGTGTGCAGGGCACACAGAAATGAAAAAGACTGACATCCTACCCATGCTGGAGGGAAGGAAGGAAGGAAGGAAGGAAGGAAGGAAGGAAGGAAGGAAGAAGGGAGGGAGGAAGGAGGAAGGGAGGGAGGAAGAAGGAATGGAAGAGAAGAAAGGAAAGAAGGAAGGAAGAAGGGAAGAAGAGAGGGAGGGAGGGAAGGAGGGAGAAGGAAGGGAGGAAGAAAGGAAGGAAGGAAGGAGAGAGGGGGAGGGAAAGGAGGAAGGAAGAAGGGGGAAGGGAAGGAAGGAAGGAAGAGGGAGGAAGGAAGGGAGGGAGGAGGGAAAGGAGGAAGAAGGAAGGAAAAAAGGGAAGAAAGAAGGAAGAAGGGGGAAGGAAGGAAGGAAGGAAGGAAGGAAGGAAGGAAGGAAGGAAGGAAAGGAAGACAGGGAGGGAGGGAAGTAGGCAGGCAAGCAGGCTGGTCCATGCATTGCTGTGTATTGCATCTCAGTGTTGTCTGGCTCTAGTGCCAGCAAACCTTGTGAAAAGGGCCCTTACCCTCTCTGAGATTCATTCTCCACATCTGCAAATAAGAATGATGGCACCTGCACTATCCAAATCACAAAGTCACAGTAAAAACAAGTATCAAAAGGAGATGATACACTTTGCTTTGTGGCACTATAAAGCAGAGAACTTCTGTGAGCTACTTTGATAAGAAATACCTCATGTCATTTGCAGAACATTGAATAGGGAGTTGGGATCCCTGGGTTCTAATTTCTGGGTTGACTTTTATTGGCAGTATGACCTCACAAAGGACTCTTCTCCTTGCAAGATCTTGCTTCCTCATTCATTAAATGGGAAAATTGAAATAAAAAATGACTCTAAGACTTCATAATTGTGACTGAAGTATTGAGGGTAATGTTTAGTAAAAGCATATAAAATTATTCATAGCTCTGTCTTATTTTACATAGATCAGTACACATTAATAATATTGGCTTTAGAGAACTGCATGCAGTGTATGGTGCTGGAGCCCAGGGAAAATAAAGCGAGGGCATGTGAATTAGCTTGTGCAGAGCCATCAGCATCCATAAAGGAATAAAGCAAAGTTCTCATCCTAACCTAAAATGAGAATTTGAATATGCATGGAACAGCTAGATGGTGTTTAGAAGTCACATCCATAAACATGGAGATGGAAACAAGAACATATATCTCCTAGCTGATTCTCCATGCATTGACTTCAACTTTCCATTTTTCACTCCTCCTACTATCCTTTACCTGTTCATTTTCAATAATGTGCACTCCTAGTCAGTGGGTGGCAAAAAGGAGTATGGAAGTAAATACCTTCTAAATAGACCTGATAGACTTACTAGTTGCTTACTAATTCACTAATTCTATGAATAAATTATCTGCAGTTCTGATGAAGTATACATTATCCACTGAGACCATTGTCTATTAAGATTGGCATTGCCTTTGGAGTCAGGGTACAGGAATTAAAAGGAATAGCACCTCCTCCCACAACCCACCCTATTCCTAGAACTCTGCATCAGACCCTGGAGTAAATTGAAAGAACTATATTCCTTTAGTAAATACTTACTGAATGTTTTCTACAAGACACTATGTCAGGAGATATGTAATCTGCCATAATTCTGATTGCAAAAATCCCCCATGCAATTTTGATTACAAAAATAGAAACGGAGGCTTCCCCCATAAATCTATTGCCTCTGCAGCTAGGAATAGTTACAGAGACTTCCAGTAACTCAAAAGTTAATGCAAAGGAGACTAAGGATGTGCCCAAACTAGAAGAGATGAGAGGAGACAGGGGTCTAGATATGACAGACAAGTCCTTATCAAAGGTCATGGAAATGAATCTACTCCGAAGGACCTATGCTTTAATAATAAATAGTAAAAAAAATGTATGATTGAGAATTTGCTTTGGACAATGAATCTATGTAAGTTTCTCTCATCCTCTATTGAATGAAATTTAGGATAAAATATTACTATGCTACAATTCATAGAACACAAAATAATATTCACTAAAAACAATTTTGCAACAAATATTATGATAGCACAGTGCAACATCCTTGACATCATGTATGATTTCTGCAGCATGATTCAAAAGAGAATCGCATTTGCAAGATTTTATGAGAACCCCCTCCTTTTCTTAATACCAATACTTTGATATTAAAATTATTCCCATGGAAGCCTCTATCTTATCATTATCCTTGCCAATTCTTTTTTATCCTTTTCAGTTACAAATGAATCTCTCTCAGAAGCTCATGATTCACTAGTTTTGCTGTTCTCCCCATCATTTTCACTAACTTCAAGAAACCGTGCATTCTTCACCAGATTTGCCCTTTCTGTTTGCAATTGATTTTCATTGTGTTGTCAGGTAACGTTAGACATGAATGAGGAACTGATCTTCAAAGACAGGATAGGCCTGAAGAGGCAGTAGTGTAAGGAAGTGAGAGAGATGATGACTAATTGTATAAGCAGTAGGTTCATGTGTCACATGTTGATGTTACAATGGTTGTTTGCCTCTCTAAACACCACCATAATGGTGGAGGTTTGGATAATGAAGAGCTTCTGTTCATGGTAATAAGGTAATATTCCAAAGTAAACTGAACATCAAACACTTTAATTTACTAATTCAGTCTTGAAAGACATGATCTCCAAATACAAACTGTGCTTTTTGTTGCTGTTGTATTGGGGTAAGTTTTGGAGGCAGTAGTTTAGATTATACAAAATATTTGCCTTTAAGGCTAAATTGACCTACTTTATAAACTGCTGAAACTATGTGTTTCTAGATAATACATGTGTATGTATGTAAATACATGTATACATAAATATATTTACATATAGGTACAGAAAAACGTGTGTGTCCACACATGTGCCAACATGTGTTAATTTGTAATTATATTTAGGTTACTTAAAGTATATGCAAACAACAATTCAAGTTTTATTATTGGTTTTTATGTGTTTCTACAAGCAACCATCCCAAACTTGTTAAATTTTCTATTGACACTGATTTGCCAATCTTTTGGCAATGCACTAATTTCCATGAACTCTTAATGAGATATACAATGAGATTTAAAATTTTAAACTATAGTAAGTAATCATTTTTGGCAGTTGCTTACACTCGTTTGGACCCATCTTGAAAATGAAGAAGTGGTTTTTCTTACGTATTTGTATTGCAAATTGATGATCATAATGAAAATAGACATATTTTCAAGTCATTTCATTAGCATTACCCCTCAGTACATACCATTTATGACAGAAATCATCTGTGAGAAGCTCATTATCCCAGCATGGAATGTTTTTCTGGTTTTGATTCACATTCAGATCCATCACCTAAGTTTCTTATTTATCCTGGCATATGCTTCTCTGGCAGTAGCTGCTAAAATGCACACACAGCAGATGTCATTTGTATTTTATGTACAATCAAATGTCTCATAGGAAATGTGCAATGCAAACTTCAAGAAAAATGTCTCCCAACAACTTTATCACCTTTCGGTTGAGGGCTCAACTGACTTGTTGATTCAACATGGTTATGTTGTGATATTAGCTATAGGTTCAAAGTAAATTTTTTTCTGCCATCATTTTCCTCTAGGTTATAAATATATTGGTCATCTAGGTCAACAAGTCTTAATATTTTGGACCCTGTTCATCATTTCATTAAACCTATGAACACTCTTTCATATGACATACACACAAAAAGTTGGATAAAATTTAAATAACTTAATGTCTTTCTAAGGTAAGAAACTGTTCTAAGAGAATACTTTCTATATCATATAGCAATTGTGAAGATTATATTAGATCATGTACATAAAACTTCTAAGCCATGGCGTGGGCTTTAGCAGATTTGCAGTAAATATTGGTACATTTTCTCCACTCCTCTTGTTATGCGGAATTCATATTTTATTTCAAAGGTCCTGGATTTCGCTGGTGACTAAATGCATTTCCACTAGTAAAACTTAAAAATAGTTTCCCTTCTTGCAGTTTACACTGATATTACAGAAAGCCCAGAATTCAACTCCAAAGGTGAATAACATGAAGTATCCCAGAGAACAAAATGGCCTGGGAGCTCCCATTTCTCTGCTCCCCAAAAAAGGGTCTCCCAGTTCCCTGCAACCCAAAGCAGAAAGAGAGAGAGAAAAAAAAAGCATTTTCAGGGGCCTCTCTCTCATGGTCTCTCTCATGTATCTTCAAACTCCGTCACTCCACTGTCCATCCTAACGTGAACCCTGCCTGGCCCTCAAGCCATTATCACCTATCTCTTTTCCTTTCTTCACTAATACCTTTGAAAATAGTCTATAATCCTTCTTCCGCATTCTTCCTTTAAATTCACATGCAATCCCCTCTGCAGTGTGGCTTTTGCCTTTACCTTGCTACTGAAGCTTCTTTGGTTGTGTCCCCTCTGAACTCCTAAATGCTGCCTCTCAGACCTCTTACTACTAGATGGAACTCTGTGCAGCTAATGGCCCAATGCCCTGACTTCTTCCTCTTCTAGAATTATAGCTACCATTGATGCTTTCATTCTTTCCAGTCTCTCTCTTGGATCTTCTCCATCTTTTGGGTTTCACATTTTTTTCCCTTTGACTCTTGTCTTTTCTCTCAGCCCTTTGTTTACATTTCCTAAGATTTTGTCTTAGATCCTCTTCTCTTCTGGTTATATACCCTCTCTGGGGAATCTTGTCAATTCCCATGGCTTCAGTTCTACCTTGTTAACCAGTGACTTCCAAATCTATAACTTGATTCCTCACATGAATTCTAGATCCATATCTATGTTTGGATACCCTACAGGTACTTCGAATTCCTTATGCTCCCAACTTGTGTTATTGTCCACAGTCCAGGCTCCACCTGCTCCACACTGTCTCACAACATCAACATTCACTAAGCCTCCTGACTCATATCCTTGTCCCCATAGAATGCTGGCCATCAAGTCCTGCAGATTCTGCCTTTGTAGCATTTCTGGCTTTGGCAGCTTCTCCATCACAATCTGGTATGGACCCTCATTCCTCCCATCGGGATTTATAGAGTGACTTTCTCTTCTGATTATCTGTTTACAAACTGTCTTACAAATATCTAGCAGATGCTGTGCTCAAGCAGAGCTAATCACGAGCTCACAGTACTTATAGACAAAAGACCAATCTCTTTTGTGCAGCATTGAAGTCCCTACTTGCGCTGATCCTGCCTGGCCTTCTCGTCTTTGAAGTTACCAACTCTTTTCATGCCTCTGTGCCTTTGTTTAGCTCTCATTTGGGCCGGCTCCTGCAAGCCTTGTTAAATCTAGTCAATTGCTTAAGATCCAGCTCAGATGTCACCTTCTCTGTACAGATTTATTTCACTTTTCCACAAGCAATACAGTAATCACAACTTTGCTAATGCTGCTGGTGTAGCACATATCACATTGGGTCATTATGCACAGTTATTCAGATTGTTTGCTGAACAAGGACACCTAGCCTAGAGGACAAGGGTCTAAAATCCAGGCCAGTGGCAGAAGGGAGCATCTATTTTTCTAATTCACATAAAGGTGCAATATAGAGTATGGTGATCCAGTGCCAAAAGGGACTTCAGTTTAGTGCTTCATGAGGACATCTGCCTGTCTAGACTTTGGGGCTAGGTTTTCTTTGTCTTTGTATCTTCAATGTCTAGCACACTTTCTTGCATAGGCTTGCAAAGATGATCAATTTTGGAAGATTAACAACAACAACAATAATACCGTATAAGCATTAAAAAATCTCTTGTATTGTAGGAACAACTCTTAAGTGCTTTGCATGGAACATCTGAGTTGCCACATTAAGCCTATCAAGAAGGTACTATTAGTATTCCCATTTTGTGGATTATAAAACTGGAGCTCGAGGAAACTCAGTTATTTGCTTAAAGTCACACAACCAGGATTGGAATCCAAGCCTGTCTAATTCCAGAATCTGGGCCTTTAAACACTATAGCAACTTTAAACAGCGTAGGTACCATGCATGCATACACCAAAAAAGAATTCACATGCCCATGATGACAATGCCTGGGGCTCAGGACCATTTGAGAATCTGAAGTGTTTTTATAGAATGCAGTCTGCTGAAGAACCCAGAGGCATCCTGATGTCCACCTATAAAAAGATAGACATAACCTTTCTGCACAGGAACAGGACGAGCTCAGCCCCTGCTGTTTCATGAGAGTCTAAGAGGAATTATCCTGCCGGTAGGTTAGCACCGCACAGCGTTAACAGGGCTGCACCTCCGACTGCTGACTGTGGGTGTCTCTTGCTCTGCCACCAGCATCGTTTCTCTCTCACCTGTTTTGAACTGCAGCCAGGTTGTCGGCTCACATTCAATTTCTGGCATAGCCACTCTGAATAAGCCATGGAGCCCCTCTGTCAGACTCAGAATAGGAGGGGCAGCACAGCTATCCATCATCCCAGTTTGATCATGCCAGTCGCTGCATGCCCCCCAATTTCACCCAGGGCTCATTAACACATAGAACAAGAGATGCGGCAGACACCTCGTGAGAGAAAGACCTGCTGAAGGATGAGCAATCATCTTCAAACAACCATGGGAGAAGGGCAAGATCTTTTTCCAAAGCTGTTTTCGCTGCATGTGTTAGAAACCATAGTTGATCCTTATGGCAGGCTGCTGAACGAAACCCCTCAAAATGCCCGGTGCGTTCAACATTCATCCCACTACCTACGAACAGGACTGGCTTGAAATTAACCTCTAGGGTTCTAGGTAGTCCTAGAAACTAGGGCATGACAGGGATTTGTCTTTCTTTTATCTTCAGAATCCTGGTTTGATTTCTATCTTTTCCTCAAAGCCCGTTCCAGCCCTGAAGGATTGCTTCCTCTTCCGAGTTCACAGAGTATTTGCATCTGTGCAACTTACTTGAAAATTGCAATTCGTTCCATCCATCCATCCATCCATACATCCACCCACCCACCCATCCATCCATCCATCCATCCATCCATCCATCCATCCATCCATCCATCCATTCATGTGATGAGCCCTGAAGTTGTCCTACGTGGCAGGCACCATGGTAGGGGGCAGGACAGAGAGAAAATTAAAGCTCTACTCATATTCTCAAAGGGAGAACCCAGCCCCCTGAGCAAGGCAGATGCATGGACAGGGAAATTCAATAGAGGGTGTTCGATTCTATAACAGAGACAGGCAAAGGCGCCAAGGCAGGACTAAAGAAAGGTTACACTGAGGAAGGACACATGAGTCTTGAAGGAGAAGAGAGGAAAGTGAGGTGGTTCAGGCAAAAGCTCCTTAAATCAGAATGTCTGAGTGTAGGAGCAAGGCATTGGTGTTTTTTCAAAGATCTCCAGGCAATTCCAATGTGCAGCAAAGTTTGAGAAGCACTACTTTAGAGAACTATGCTAAGCAAAGCAGGATCAGCTCCATTTGGGACTTCATGTTCCACCCTTTACCTCCCATCCCCCTCACCCAAGATGGCTCACAGCCAACGCAGGACCAACTGGCACACAGGAACAAAAGGAGGGACCCCTTGCCTAAAGCTGGGACCAACTCTGAGAAGCAACTGATGCTTCAGAGCTTCCCCACGTGGTTAGGCTGAAGCTAGAATCCAACTAAGATCTCATCCTTGGTGTAGCCCCTTCTCCTGCCCTAACCTAGTCCTCCTACCTACTCCCTTGCTTTGAGAGCATTTATCTAGTAAGTCACATGCACCCAAGTCTCTGTATGTCCTCTGCTTTGGAGCACCTGACTCCAGACACCCCAGTCCTTCAAACTATTCATTACAGAAATTTAATGTGGATTTATTGGCAGTGATGGTGATTAAATTTCCCAGGGAGAGGAACTATAAGCTCTCAAATGTTATCCTCAGATGATGCATTGACCCTTTATTGGAAGAGCTTGAAGGACCATGGTTTAATCCAAGGAAGACGCAACAACAAGGTGACTCTCAGGGTTGAAACAGCCAAATGCGAAGAACAAATGACTCATTGTTCCTCAGTCACACCACTTCAATAGCTGCCAATCTCACCTCTTTTGAGTACTATTTATTCACAGCCAAAGCCTGGAACTTCTTCACTGTGTTATCTTAGTTTAGAAAAATACACTCAGCACCCCCAGATAATATTCTGGAATAGTTTCTAACTGATCAGCCTCTACTGAGATTGCTCCTTCATTCAAGTTTGTCAGAAATAATCATTTTAATTTTCTGTGAATGCCTTCATGGCACTTCCTGCTTGCATAGCCATTGTTTTAAGATGTTATTGCAAATGACAGTCTTTTGAGACAACAGCATGGCTATTGTCTACACAATTTTTTTGCACCACTTTTTTAAAAAATAAAATATCTTATCCCCCAAATACTGCAATATCTTAGTTAATCTCCAAACACTGCCTGTGAACAGAAAGAACGTTTTTTTGTTTTGTTTTTTGAGACGGGTATCTTGCTCTGTCACCCAGGCTGGAGTGAACCTGGTGCAATCATGGCACACTGCAGCCTTGACTTCCTTGGCTCAAGCGATCCTCCCACCCAGGCCTTCTGAGTAACTAGGACTACAGTTGTGTGCCCCGACACCTGGCTAATTTGGGGAGATTATTATGGAGACAGGGTCTTGCTCTATTACCCAGGCTGGTCTCGAACTCCTGGGCTCAAGCAGTTCTCCCACCTTGGCCTCCCGAAATGCTGAGATTAGAGACGTGAGCCACTGCACTGGCCAAGAGAATTTTTTTGGGTATGTGGAGAACCTCTTTGGGAATATATGGAAAGAAAGAGAAGTTCAAGAGAGCTGAGGCTAGGTCTTCAAACAATTACACCAGTACGTGGATAATCATTGTCTTTGTGCTGTTATAACAGAATTGTGTACAGCACTGCCAGCCACACCTGCTCCACAGCGTCAACTTGGTCCCCAGAAAGTTATCCCATCTTATCCTAGGTGGTGAATCACTGCAGAGGAGAGCACAGGAGCTAAGACTCTAACTGGTTGGAAGGGGTGGAAATAAACATCAATTCAAGGCTAGTTGGCAAGTAATTCAGTAGGAGAAAGGGTATATGGTTACCATGAATCTAAAATGTATGAGTACCATGAATCTAGAAGTTTCAGCCGAATCTTGAGTCCAGAAAGGTGACAAATGGGCTGGGCACAGTGGCTCATGGCTGTAATCCCAACATTTTGGGAGGCCAAGGTGGGCAGATCACCTGAGGTCAGGAGTTCAAGACTGGCCTGATCAACATGGTAAAACCCTATCTCTACTAAAAATACAAAAAGTATTTGGACATGGTGGCCCATGCCTGTAGTCCCAGCTACTCAGGGAAGCTGAGGCAGGAGAATCACTTGAACCTGTTGAACCTGGGGCAACAAGAGCACAACTCTGGAAGAAGAAGAAGAAGGAGAAGGAGAAGGAGAAGGAGGTGACAAAAGAAGAATAAGGTGACAAATGCACAGGACAGCCATGTAGGCAATTTTAGTGGTCAAGGTAAAGGCTAAGTTTCTATAACAAACAGGCCTTAAATATAGTAGCTTAAGATAGAAATTTGCTTTTCTGTCACATAATAACCTGGAAGAGAGTGGTCCAGTGCCATCCTTAACAAGTGGCTTCTGGTATTTCTCCAGCTATTGTCACTTTTCAGAGAGTGAGAAGGAGGTAAAGGAAGTTTAGGGAAGTATCTTTCTCCTTCAAGAAGATAACCCAAAAGTTACATACATTATTTTGGTTCATCTCCTTTTAGCCTAAGTTTAGTCTCATGGTCATACCTACCTGCAGGGAAAGTTGGCAACTCTAGTTATAAGCACAATAGCTATGTGTCCAGCTAAATTCAGGGGGCTCTGTTACACAAAGAAAGAGGTCAGCAGTCACTATCGTGGCAAGTTAATATAAATGTCCAGAGACCCAAAATAAATCCAGGAGAAAACTGGAGGTGCAGTCGAAGTAAGCTCATACTGTGGGGCATTGCATATGTAAATATCAAATACATTTTTTAAGTCTGGATTGATGGGTGAATGAGTAGATGATAAATGGGAGGACTGCTCACGTCAGCATCCGGGGCCTTTAATTAAACAGCAGTGATAGTCACAAAGCAGAATCACACAAACATTCACATAAGTAAAAAAGGAGGGGAGTGTACGCCCTGAATTGTCCTCGTATTCTTTCTGTTAGTGCAGGCAAGCAGAGGATGGCAAATGTGTGCTGAGGAAAGGGCTTAACATGCGTTTCAACTGTGGTCGCAACATCTCACAGCTGGGAGGTTCAGCCAGCTGAGACCCAGGCCAAAACCTTGGCATTCAGATTTCACTCAGGTAATAAGAGTCTTCCACTCTCAGCATCTCTTCCTCCATAGACTGGTGGTTCCAAGAGTATGATCTCAGGCCAGCTGTATCAGCATCATCTAGTAATATATTAGAAAAGCAGATTCTCAGGCCCACCCAAAACCTACTGAATCAGAAACTCTGGAGGTAGGACCCGAAATCTGTGTTAAATAAGTCTTCCAAATTATTCTGATGCACATTCAGTTCTGAGGACCACAACTCTAGACAACGACTTTGCTTCAATAACCTGTTTCTCCTGCCTGCTACTGAGGCCATTACCACTTTATATCTTTGGAGAGAAACAGTGAAGCCCATGAATGTAGCTTGGTTTCACCTGGATCTCACAAGAAGAGACTGACAGATCCGGTCCTAGAATCCTAGTCTAAGAAGGAATTTGGAAAAAATCCCTCATTTGTCAGCCTGTCTCTGTGCTAGTAAATATGTAAGCCCTCCAAGATAGCAAGTATGGCCAATGCTATTCCCAAATATCTTCAAGGATAAAAATCATTCAGCTACTCCGGAGGCTGAGTCAGGAGAATGGTGTAAACCCGGGAGGCGGAGCTTGCAGTGAGCTGAGATTGCACCACTGCACTCCAGCCTGGGTGAAAGAGCGAGACTCCGTCTCAAAAAAAAAAAAAAAAAAAAAAAAAAAAAAAAAAATCATTAAGTGCTCCTTGTTATCTACTTCCAACATTTACTTAATATATAGGCTTTTTAAAAAAATAACCAAAATCCTTCTACTTATAAGTCTGCTTATTCTTGAATAATCTTGTCAAGAAATCTTCAATCTTAGATCATTCTAGTTATTGTTTGTATACACAAAGACACATTAAATCATTGTTTATTCTTCTCTCTTAAGCTAAACAATTCTAACCCCTTAAACAATATCTTTCTTTTAATTCCGAATGATCTCAGTGGTTTCCTAAGCTTTTGTCTGCATTATCTCAATGATCCATAGAGTAATCCTAAGAAGTAGAAGCTGCTGCTTTACCCTATTTTATATATGAAGAAACTGAGGTTCAGTAAGTTAAACAATTGACCTTGGTTATGGAGCTTAGAAATGACTGGGCCAAAATTCACAAGCAGAGAGTCTCTACCTTTGCTATTATGTATCTAACTATATCACCAGCATTTAATTTATTCCAAATCTTTCTTTCTTTTTTTTTTTGAGATTGAGTCCAACTCTGTCATGTAAGCTGGAGTGCAGTGGCACCATCTTGGCTTACTGCGATGGCTGCCTCCTGAGGTCAAGTGGTTCTACTGCCTCAGCCTCCCAAGTAGCTGGATTACAGACAACCAAGCCCGACTAATGTTTGTAATTTTAGTAGAGATGGGGTTTAGCCATGTTGGCCAGGCTGGTCTTGAACCCCCGACCTCAGGTTATCCCCCTGCCTCACCCTCCCAAAGTGCTGGGGTTACAGGCATGAGCCACTGCACCTGGACTTATTCCAAATCTTGGTGAAGTAATGGTTTCACATTTTTCTTAGTGTTGGAAATTCAATTGTAAGTTTTATGCTTTAAATATCCTACAAATAACTGCATACAGAATAATGATTATATAAATTAAAATGTTCATGGAAAATGACATATTTAATAAACTAGATGTTTAAAGGGATAATTTAAAAAACAATCTCCATATAATCATAACACGAGGATCCAAATGACACCAAAACGAGGAGAAACTAGAAGACAGACACAAAGGCAGCAAACAGATCAGATAGAACTGATGACTCTTTAATATAATGGATCTCACCAGGGTGATTCTTCTTGTTATCTCTTTGTTATCTGACCTGGGCTCACACCTTAATGTCTTCATGTTCCCACAATGTCCAGGCGTTTCCCTCTTTGGGGATATGGATGAAGCAAGAATGGGACCAGCAGTGTCAACTCTTGGGTGTCCTATTGGACTCGAGCTGTGTTCCCTAGAAAACCACAGCCTCCTGAAGACAGCCCCTACATACACTACATCAGCCCACATCTGCTCAGGCCCCTGTACAGGTGGACAATTCTCTACTCAGGGTATGAGCCCTGTTCAAGGAGCTAAGAGAAGGAGGGTGGTTTGCCTGCCTTTAGATGGGGAAGAGTTTGGCTGAGAGGACGTTTACTCTTTGGTCCATATGGGAAGGGAAAATGAAGGTTGTTGTGTGTATTCATTTCCTAGAGTTGCTGTAACAAAGTACCACAAACTACATGACATAAAACAACATCAATTTGTTCTCTGATAGTTCTGGAGTCTCGAAGTCCCAAATCAAAGTGTTGGTGGTGCCATGCTCCTTTGACAGGCTCTAGGGAAGAACCTTCCTTCTGTCTCCCAGCTTCCGGCAGCAGTTGGCAATCCTTGGTGTTAACTGGGCTCAAAAATGCATCACCCCAATCTCTGACCCTGTCATCCTATGGCTGTCTCTCTCTATGTGTTCACATTGTCTTTCTTTTGTCCAGGTCAGTCTCTGGGGCTCTTCTCTTCTTATAAAGTCACCAGTTAAATTAGATTAGGACCTAACCTAATGACTTGTTTTAAATTGACTATATCTGTAAAGACGCTATTTCCAAATAAGGTCACATTCACAAGTACCGGGTGTTAGAATGTCAACATATCTTTTAGGAGAACAAATTCAACCCATGTCAGGGTGTAAGACTTATTCCATGGCTCTGGAGTGATGGCTTTGAGGAGCTATCAGATCTGCGTCAACTCTTCCAGGACCGTAACAGAGCATGCATTTACTCACCAGATGTGTTAAAACTCCAATTAGTAGGGCTGGGTGTGGTGGCTCACGCCGGTATTCCCAGCACTTTGGGAGGCCAAAGTGGGCATATCATTTGAGGTCAGGAGTTTGAGACTAGCCTGGCCAACATGGTGAAACCCCATCTCTACTAAAAATACAAAAATTAGTCTGGTATGGTAGCACGTGCCTGTAATCCCAGCTATTCAGGAGACTGAGGCAGGAGAATCGCCTGAGCCTGGGAGGCAGAGGTTGCGGTGAGCCAAGATCATGCTACTTCACTCCAGTCTGGGCAACAGAATGAGACCCTGTCTCTACTTTCAATCCCAGCTCTATCCCTCACCAGGTCATGTACCATCAACTCTCTGTGCCTCACTTTCTCTATCTTTAAAATGGGGATAGCTATGGCACTTTCCTCATATGGTTGCTGTGAGGATTAAATGAGATAATAGACACTGTGGGGGGCCATAGCAAAGCTCAATAAATATTACCAATTGCTATTACTATATTCTAAGAGCCTATAATTTAATGTGTGAACCAAACACCTCCATGGTTTGAAGAACAAACAAGGGCCAAAAGTATGATTTAACTTACCCACTGATGTTATTTATTTTTATTTGTTTAAGACTGAGTCTCACTCTGTCGCCCAGGCTGTAGTGCAGTGGTACAATCTCGGCTCACTGCAACCTCTCCCTGCTGGGTTCAAGCGATTTTCCTGCTTCTACCTCCCAAGCAGCTGGGATTACAGGTGCCTGCCACCACATCCAGCCAATTTCTGTATTTTTAGTAGAAAGGGGCTTTCACCATGTTGACCAGGCTGGTCTCAAACTTTTGACTTCAAGTGATCTGCCTGCCTCAGCCTCCCAAAGTGCTGGGATTACAGGCATGAGCTACTGTGCCTGGCCTACACTGATGTTATAACAGAGAAGTTCAGATAAAGAAAATAGCATATCAGACAATGACATACTATGTTATTTATGGTATGCATGTGTGTGTGTGTACATGTGTGTGTAAATGTACGTTTTGGGGTTTCGGGGTAGTGTGGTAGGGGAGCAGTAACCTGGAGGAAGGGATTCTTTCCTGAGACTGATGAAGAACCTAGGGCCCTTTCTTTCTTGTTTTATTTCCATCTAACCACATGGTTTTTGCAAAGCCCCAAGGACTAATTCAGTTCTGTGTTTGGCCCTTCACTCATGGGAGCTGTGAGCCTGTGTGCATTGCATGCACAGACTCCTGAAAAATCTGTTAGTCCTGTGCATTGAACCGGGAAGTCATCTCATGACTGGGAGGTATGTTTTCTCATTTTGTCTGAAACCTAATGTTCTCACAACCTACTAAAACTCCCTGCTCACCTAGAGCCTTTGATCAAGGCTACTGCCTAATGATTTCAGCTTGAGTGTCATTAAAAAAAAGAAAATAGATAATCTTGTTGCCCTCTTGAAGATATGTACATATTTGCAACAAACAATGAATGTTGATATAGCACCAAAACAAACACAATCCATCCAAATCCCTTTTGTTACTTTAGGATTTTAGGAAGAGTCTCATTTTTCACTTCAAAGTAGTCTAAAGTAATTTTCCACAGCTAGAATTTCTTTATTCAGAATCCAACGTGGATCTGGAGTTGTGCTAGCCACCTATCCACTTGTATCTATACTGGTATAATAATAATTTTAGTATTAATTGATTAATCTAGCCTGAGGCACTGAAGTGTCTGCACACAAAATTAGAATGTAATTGCAACAATAAAGAAATCAAATGAGATAATTAAAACATAAAAGATGACAAATGCTAACTCACGAAGTCTTTTGTATGCACTGAAGCATTTGCCACTCATTTATACAGCGTTGTTTGCAGATTGCTAAGGAGAAGGTTCAAGGTAGAATAAGTTAAGTGACTGTTTATATCTGAGTGTATTACACTCACATGAGGATTGATGGCAGTACAATTTTAGGTCCAAGCACAAGTTCCAGAGAATATTGTTTTGATGCATTATTGCACTTTTCACATTTTTCTAAAGCAACAAACTTGAAGAAATAGCATCTATAGGAAACGTGGCAGCAGGAGGGCAAGGCAGGTGACTGGAAGCAGGTCAAGAATTAGCTCCTTTGAGATTTAGTCATGTAATTTGCATTCACAAAATTAAAAAGAAGGAAAACGACAATTGTGGTAAGTCTGGAGTAACCCAAAACAGAACAAATTGGCTGCAGTTTAGAGGCCCACTGGAGGCCTGGGATGACTTTTTGCCCTGGACTTAACTTCCTTTCAGTCTTTTTTCTTACTGACTATTTTTTTAAAGGGTCTGAGGATGAGTTACATCAGAGCCATCGTGTTTCCAAGTATCCAAGACTTAAGATTTCTGTTCTTTGTTTATCATTTAAGGAACAGTCTCAGGCCCTGATCTTATTTTCTCAAATATCTTATTCAGCCTATGCAGTCTCTTACTCCCACAGAGCCAGGAATAAAATGAGATTAGGACTTCACTGATATAACTGATTTCAGGTCTTTTTTCTGCCTAGCCACCTTTCTGTGTTAGGCTAGCTGCATGGAATCATAGGGGTGCATAAACATGTGGACACCATCAGCAACAGTACCACACAAAGACAATAATAAAAATGGCTACCACCACACTGTCACCATCTCAAAGGAAGGCCCTTGAAGATAATGCAATCATTCATTTATTCAACACCCAACACATACTAATTGAGTGGATTTTTTTTTTCTTTTGACGGAGTTTCACTCTTGTTGCCCAGGCTGGAGTGCAATGGTACAATCTCAGCTCACTGCAACCTCCACCTGCTAGGTTCAAGCGATTCTCCTGTCTCCAACTGAGTGAATTTTATATTTCAGTGAGCCAAACAGACAAAGTCCCTAGCCTCAGCGAGCTTATGTTCCAGTGGAGGGATACAGAGAGTAAACAAATAAACAAGCAAATATATAATATTTCAGGTGGTGGTAAGTGTTATGAAGAAAGATAAAACAGGGCAAGGTCTAAAGAGTGACTGGGAAAGGCCTACTATTTTAGACAGTGTGGGCAGAACAAAAGCTCCCAGACAGGGTGCTGAGTAGCAATCTGGAAACCTGTATGAATTGCTTCACATTAGTATTCTTTAAATAGACTGATGAACTTAAATTTTATGAAAACAAAATGCAATGCAAAAGGTAAAAGAGAATCCTGGCCGGGCTCCATGGCTCATGCCTATTATCCCAGCACTTTGGGTGGCCGAGGTATGCGGATCACTTGAGGTCAGGAGTTCAAGACCAGCATAGCCAACACGGTGAAATCCCATCACTACTAAAAATACAAAAAGTAGTCAGGCATGGTAGTGCATGCCTGTAATGCCAGCTACTCAGGAGGCTGAGGCATGAGAATTGCTTGAACCTAGGAGGTGGAGGTTGCAGTGGGGCGAGGTCACACCACTGCATTCCAGCCTGGGCAACAGAGTGAGACTCAGTCAAAAAAAAAATAAATAAATAAAAACAAAACAAAACAAAAAAACAGAATCCTTTCTCAGTGTTCTGGGAAAATAATAATACAAGTTAATTTTTATTAAGCACCTAACAAACATTAACTTATTTCATCTTCAAGGCAACTTGATGATGTAGGAATTGTTATTTCCCGCCCTACTCTTTTTCAGATGATGTTTATAACTCACCAAAGGTTACACAGATAGTGGGTAGCAAAACCCACAGAGCCAGGAATAAAACGAGATTAGCCTTCCCTGATCTAACTGATTCCAGGTCTTTTTTCTGCCCAGCCACCTCTCTATGTCAGGCTAGCTGCATGGAATCATAAGGGAGCATAGACCCGTGCACACCGTCAGCAGCAGCAGCACCCGATGACAATAATAACAACGACAGTAACACGACATGGCCCCATCTGGTTTTTCAACTCCAAGCCCTGTCTGGTGTTTATTTTTTGGAACAGCTAAAATAAGGTATAATTGGTATATAATAAACTGCACATATTTCAGGTATATAATTTGAAAGCTTTTAACATGTATATACACCCATGAAACCGTCACAGTCAAGATAATGAACATATCCCTCACTCCCAAAAGCTTCCTCCTGCTTCTTTTTCATCCCTCCCCAGACTCCCATCTCCAAGCAACAAGGATCTGCATTCTGTTGCTACAGATTAGCCTACATTTTCTATAATTTTATGTAAATGGAATGCTAAAGGATGAACTTTTTATTTTTGTTTGGCTTCTTTCACTTGGTATAATTATTTTCTGATTTATTCATGTTGTTGCAGACCTCAACAGTTCATGCATTTTTAATCACTGAGTAGTGTTTCATTGTATGGATATACCACAGTTTGTCCATTTACCTGTTAATGAATAGTGGGGAAGTTTCCAGTTTTTGACTATTACAAATTAAGCTGCTATGAACAGTCATATACAAATCTTGGTATCAAGCCCATACTCTTAATTATTACATAATCCAGCTTTTCTGAACAAAGATAAACCTAGGGCATATAGGTGCTTCATTGTGTGGCAAAATCATGCTGAACCGGAACTAAGACTGCTGGATTCCAGATACTGTCCCCTAGTCTAAGAATAATGAGTAGCCATTGGAAAATACATCGGTAAAGCCTTTAATTCAATGTCACCTGGTGTCTCCATAATCTAAGGAGAGATTGCCTTAGGTAATCTAGCATCAATTAATTCAGTACATTTGCTTGATATAAAAGTTGAACAATCAACAAGAAGCAGTTTGGCATAGGAAGAAAAGTTCTGGACTGGATGTCAGAAAACCTGGATTTGAGCCCACCTAACATAGAAATCCCTGGTTTGTACTCTTTCTCCCACATTTACCAACAGTGTAACTATTAACCAGTCACTTCTCCTTTCTAGAACTCTTTCCTCATCAGTCAAAATCCCAGCCAAGTCTAAGGCTGACGCATGGCTCGTAGTAATTGGAGAAAAGCAGTAGATTATACAAGTAGCTGTATATTCATGACATTCACACCATTCCACTCTTCTTTATTGATGTGGAATTCTACATCTCAGAGCTGCAAGCAACCTGAGAGCGCATAAAAGAGAACCGAGAATCCAGGGAGCTAGGGGGCGCCAGAGGTGCCCCGCTAGTCACTGGCAGAGATGGGCTCAAATCCAGGTTTTCTGACATCCAGTCCAGAACTTTACCTCCAATGCCAAACTGTTTCTTGTTGATTGTTCAAGTTTTATATCCGGCAAACGTGCTGAATTAATTGAGTGCATTTTTTCCACTTTATAATGAATTTGGGTGGCAGTCACCTGTCTCAGAATGTTTACTATACAATTTGTGATCAAATCCCAGATGCTTCCATCCTCAGGACCCAGAGTAACACCTTGCTAGGTAGGTAAATGCAGCAAGAAAGGAAACACTTTTGGGGAGAGAAGCTGTAATAAGAGAGACAAATAAATGATTCATTTCCCCCCTGCTGTTAGTTTAAGTTATAATTACCCAAACTTTAAAAATAAAACCTGAACACCATCACAGCCCCTGCCGCACAATGGCAAAAGCATATCCTCTTGCATCAGCACCAATCACACATTTAACAACTGCTGTTTTAGGTTCAAGCTAATTAGGGAATGATTTTTGGTACATGTATTCCTATTGCAATTAAATAACTCACAGTGTGGGATGGCATTGTGATGGCTTCTTAAAACTGCTTTTCAGCTTTTGGTGTTAAAAGATGAATTTTTTTATATATAACATGGTTGTAAGGGGTTTGTGTTTTAACTCATGGGAGCCTGCATATGTTGGTTTAGAGTTACTTTTCTTTAGGGCAACTTCAGCAACAAGGTAAGAGGCTGGAAGACTTTCTATTTAGAATGGTGAAATATTCAGTGGAGATAAAATTGCTTTATGATGTTTGCCCCAGAAGTCAGTTGAGAATTCATAATAGATGAAAAGCCTTGACTATAAGGAGGTGGAAGTCCTCACGGAGCTTTTTGCTAGGAAGTTGCTCAGAAGTGATGGAAATACACATTCTCGCCTCTGTGTGTCATGTCCTAAATACGTCTCATCCTGGCTTTGACATGGGTAAAGCAAGCAGGTTGGAGATTTTTATGTTGATCTTCACTTTTAATGACTCTCTGAGTGGTGTGCTGCTCATCTGTGCCATCAATGGTTCTCAGCCTCCCATTAGTGGGACTATTCTAACGTTTGAACACACTTGTCCCTTAATATGTATCATTTGGACACAGACGCTTACTATCTGCTCAGGACAGATGCTAAGACAGAGAAATTGGGATAGACAGAAATTATTCTTACTATTGTCACCCCATGTAGCAATGGTTTCAAGGTGTCTGTATAGATTGTCCTTAGTAATTACAATATTCTTGGAAGGAGAGCCTGGGGGCTTGGCCTTAAAGAGGTGATTGCATAGTAAGCATATGATTTTCACTTGGACGTTATGTTTTCTGGGCTCTTTATGGCACCAATCTCATATAAGCAATCCTTTTCTACCTACCAGTGAGGCTCAGGGTCAAGGGCACTCACCCTTGTATTTCACCTACAGAAAACCCTTGGGTCCCAATACGTTTGGGTAAACTTTCTTCAGCTGGTGAAAGGCTAAACCAGACCAACAGTAAAGTCCTCTTTAAAAAGTATCCTCAGAGTAGTAGCAAATTACTGACAGGTACTTGATATTTAACCTACATCACATATTCTGTGTCACATCTGGTGCTTGGCCCACTGCAGTTGTGGCGCTCTTTATAGCCGTTTGTTATGGCACAAATCACCTCTGTAAAATGATGAAGGGTCTTTCTTACAAGTCACAGCTGTGAAGAGAAGCAAGCAGAAAACCATAGTAGTGTCAGGCTGATTGTAAGAAAGAAGAGGTGGAGGGGTCTCATCACACAGCACATTGCTCTAAGACCTTTTTTCAGCAGGGAGAGTTCGTGACCGGATGTCACTACCTCTCACTTGCCACTTCCTGCCTCTCCTCTTGAATCTGCTCCTACCTTCAGTAAGTAGGAGCCAAATGTCCTTGAAGTGTAGCATTGGGGTTCTGGGAAGCTGCAGAGTTGTGAATTATGGGTGTACGTCAGGACAGGCGAGCCTCGAAGCAGCATGAGTCAGGCATACAGCATAGTCAGAGCCCAGGGCAGATTCGCAGCCAGAAGCAAGCATACAAGCAAAGGTCTATGCAATCTGATGTTTGTAATGCTGAAGGCTTGCACTGGCATAGAAAAATACGTAAAGTGAACTCAAAGGTCAGTATATGGGGCTTGCAATCAAAACATCATGAGTGGACCTGAATTAAGGAAAACGCATTTTCTAACACAGACAGAGAGTTCTTTGATGTTTCCTTTTGGAGAAGCTCCTCCCCAAGGTATGAAAAACTTTGAGCAAGAAATAAATGGCTCATCAATTCCCCCCATTCTGCCAGCAACTAACCTCATCCAGTGTGGGATTACAGGAAAGGTACCCATAAGAAAATCTCTGCCTACATTCATTGACATTGACTTTCCAATGCCACATCCCATCTTTTGCTCACCCTTCAGGAAACAGAATATTCCAACAAACATGCAACAACAGAAAAGGAAGAAAAAAAGAGAAAAAACTGATAATCCTCAAAATGATCTGTCATTTCCCATTAAATATGTCATTATTTCCATACGATTAAGTGCCTTTTAGTGTGCCTAGCACTATGCTACTTAAACACCACAGGGATATCAAGTAGTAGAAACACAATTCAAGCTAATACTTTTTCAGTATTTATTGCCAAGTGATATACTACACTTTTGAAATACCCTGCCCTGTTTAAAGTAACCACAACTTCATGTTGTAGTTAGAGCTAGTTCTTTCATTTACAAGTGATGAAACTAAGTCTTAAAGGTCAAACAACTAGTTTAAGGTCACACAGTGGCCAGGTGCGGTGGCTCACACCTGTAATCCTAGTCACTCGGGAGGCTGAGGCAGGAGAATCGCTTGAACTCAGGAGGCGGCGGATGCAGTGAGCTGAGATCATACCACTGCGCTTCAGCCTGGGCGACAGAACGAGACTCTGTCTCAAATAAATAAATAAATAAATAAACAAATGTAAATAAGGTCACACTGATACATGACAAGCCTGGGACTGGAATTCATACAGTCCAACTCCAATGCCCGAGTGTTTGGCAACACAGTTCCACTGAAGAAAGTAGCTTACGAGCTAGTGGAGAAATGAATCATCCAAGTCAATCTTCTTGACCCAGGCTGATACAAGCACACATATCCCAAAGCTCCATAGCTCTTTCATCCAGGCATTTCAGCAGGTATAGATCTGCCCTACCAACCACATTCAATCTTTGCAGAATCCTGGTAATATTCAATAAAAAAGTATTATTCATTCCTCTATAGGTTAAACATAGAATTACCAGTAATTCCGCTCCTAGACAGATATCCTAAAGAATTAGAAACAGATGCTCAAACAAAAACTTGTACAGGAATGTTCATAGCACCGTTACTCACAGTAGCCAAAAGGTAGAAAACCCACAAATGTTCACCAATAAACAAAGTGTGGACAAAAAATATGTGGCATATCCATATAATGAAATATTATTCAGCCATAGAAAGAAAGAAAGTACTGACATATATACTTTATGGATGAACCTTGAAAATACTATGCCAACAGAAAGAAGCCACATATGTTGGATTCCATTTATATGAAATGTCCAGAATAGACAAATTCACAGAGACCTGAAGGTAGGTTGGCTCTACCAGGGGCTAAGGAAAATTGGAGAATTAGGTATGATTGTTTCTTGGCTACAGGGTTTCCTTTTGGGTTGATGAAAATATTATAGCACTACGTAGTGTTGATGGCTGCACAACACTGTGAATGTACTAAATGGCACTGAATTATACACCTTAAAATGGTTACAATAATGAATTTTACATATGTGTATTCTGCCACAATGGAAAGAAAAAGTTATTGGACCTGGGATAGTAGGTTCCATGTGGCATTTTTAGGGGTTCATAGATGTGTAAGACACATTCTCTATCCTCAAATAATTTAGAAATACACTGATGATGAAATTAAAATGCAAATGTCCTTCTTGCTTTTATATGAATGGGAAGGGGCTGTTGCTTTGGTGACAAATGGTATATCCAAGTAAATAATTGCTTCACTGTGGTTGAATTGACACCTGTCAACATGTTATGATTTATAAAGGTTGTAAAACATTTAGAAATTCATATGATCTGAATGGCACAGGTAAATTTATTTTATATTTGAGATAATACCTAAGAATTTATGATATTCTAAATCTGTAGGCCTTGCATGTAGTCTTGGAATTTTCTTGCTTTTGCTGGATCAATAGAAAAAATGACAGACAAAAGATGACTCTTCTGCATATTTAGGCCTCAGGTCATTTTATGGATTATTAACTTTGCCAAACTGCATGTGGGATTAATTGGAAACAATTGCAATGTTCTTACTACATTGCACCACTTCCTTTTGTTAATTAAGAGACATTACCCTCTGTTCTACTGATAACAAAAAGGATGACTCTTTTATTGCCAGACAGCAGCCATGGAAGGGAAGGCAGGAAGCACAGTGTGTCTGAGAATTAAGGCAATGATCGAGGGCATGCATCTCGGTATGGTGGCTACCGAGAGAGACGCTGAGTCCAAATCCTGGGCTCTTAAGTATGCTTAATTCTAAGCTTCTAGTTCAATCTGCCCAATTACAATTTGGCCTGCCTGTTTGCTAGTTGACAAAAGCAAGCTGCCTAAAAATGCAAAACTTACTAAGGAGAATAAAATAACAATGGGGTTGATTAAGAAAATCCCTCGCCATCCACAATTACATACCTATGTTAATCCTTTCATTTAAAAAATAAATTAGAAACAAAATTAATACATCTATAAGTGCCCTTTAATAGTAAACCCTTTAAAAAAATAAACTTCCTTATTCTGACTTTATTGAAGAGTTTGGAAGTGGGTATGTGTGTAGCTCTGTGTTTCAAAAGATCATATCTGTCCCCCTAAAACAATTGTTTGATCAGATTACTGTAATGCCTAAGCATGTTCTGAACATCCACTTTGCAAGCTAGATAACGTAGAGAAGACAGAGGAAGTTCCCGTGAATGGGGATGAAAGGAGCAGTGAAGATGTCTTCACCTTTGAAATAAGATTTTCTTTCTTTTTTTTTTTTTTGAGACAGAGTCTTGCTGGGTTGCCCAGGCTAGAGTGCAGTGGTGGGATCTCGGCTCACTGCAAGCTCCGCCTCCCAGGTTCATGCCATTCTCCTGCCTCAGCCTCCCGAGTAGCTGGGACTACAGGCGCCCGCCACCACGCCCGGCTAATTTTTTGTATTTTCAGTAGAGACGGGGTTTCACCGTGTTAGCCAAAATGATCTTGATCTCCTGACCTCATGATCTGCCCGCCTCGACCTCCCAAAGTGCTGGGTTTACAGGCGTGAGAGTTGAGATTTCTTTAGTCCCTCAGACATGCCATGCTGTCTCTGGTTTTAGCAGCTTCATACAAGTAGTTGCCCCTGAATACACTCTTCCCCTTTTGCCCCCCTTATTCCCATCTGACTAACTTCTACTTCTCTTTTAGGTCCCTGTATAAAACCACTTCCTCCAGGAAGCTCTCCCTAATCACTCCCCAAGATTCATTGTCTTTCTGCTATGCACTGCCACATTGTCTCTGTTTCCCCTGTGATAGCTCTTACCACATTTTGTGGTCATTGCATGTTTACTTATCCACTGTTCAGTCAAAACTGTAAGTTTCATCAAAGCAGGAATTATGTTCATCTTGCTGTCAAGAGAATATTTTCTCAGTATATTCACCAGTGCCTGGCATGGTGCTAAATACATATTTTCCAAGTCAATGAATAAGGACAGATGAAATGAAATGTGAATGAATGAAGAAGATTTGAATAGATCAGGGATTCCCAAAGTACGGTCATTAAATGCTAATTCTTACGGGTTTCTAGAAAAAGAGGAATCTGGTGTTTGGGAAACACTGAGTAGCAAAGCTAACCTGATTTACTTGCTGCAGGACTTCTCAGAGCATTTTAAATGCTAAAGTTTAGCCGGGTACAGTGGCTCATGACTGTAATCCCAGCATTTTGGGAGGCCGAGGTAGGCAGATCACCTGAGGTCACGAGTTTGAGACCAGCCAGGCCAATATGGCAAAACCCCGATTCTACCAAAAATACAAAAATTAGCCGGGTGTGGTGGTAGGTGCCTGGAGTCCCAGCTACTCAGGAGACTGAGGCAGAAGAATTGCTTGAACTCAGGAGGTGGAGGTTGCAGTGGCCAAGATCGTAACACCGCACTCCAGCCTGGGTAACAGAGCAAGACACTGTCTCACAAATAAATAAATACATAAATAAATAAATGCTAAAGTTCATGAAACCTCCAAGGCGGGGGTGGAAGTAGATCTAGTATACTGTATTACACCAGATTACCAGATTCCTTTTCTTTAGTAGACATCTCGCAAGACCAGTATTCTGAGGAGCATATATTGGGAAATGCCACAAAGATAAAGAATAAAGAAATGCATCATCCAGTGAGAAGGTGGGTAGAGAAAGATGAAACGTGTGTAGAACACTAAGTAGACTATAATAGCAGAAAATGTGGCATCAGGGAAAGATGCAATGAAAAATGAACAGGAACGTAGTGAAGGACGTTGGGTGCCATGCTAAACAACTTGAACACTACCCTGTAAGGGAGTGATGTTAACCTTTGAGAAAGGGTGTCATGTACTAACCTGGTTTTAGGAAGCCAATTCTGGTGGCAGTGTGAAAAACAAAGCTCCCAGATATGAGCAATTTGCAAATGGGAAACCAGTTAGATTATTGCAGTAGACCTGGTAAGAGAGGGTAAGGATGCGAATTAGGAAAATTGCAAGTGGTATAAAAGAGAAGGCTCTAGAAAAATAGATTAAAAGATCAGAAGTGAGACCATCCAGGGAGGGGTAAGACCAAAAAATGGCTTGAGAGAGAACCCAGCATTTAAGAAGTAGATAAATGGAGAAAAAAACAAAGAAATAAGAAGTACAGTTCAAGCAAACAAATGAAAAAGTAGCTTAGATAGTAAGTGGTATTGCAGAAGGCAAGAAAAGAATTGCAGCGTGGTATCCAATATGGTAGAGGGCTCAGAGTCTAAAAAATCATTGCACATACAATGCAACGATGGTGCTGGAATTTTTTTTTTTTTTTTTTTTGAGACGGAGTCTTGCTCTGTTGTTCAGGCTGGAGTGCAGTGGCAAGATCTCGGCTCACTGGAACCCTCCACCTCCCTGGTTCAAGCAATTCTCCTGCCTCAGCCTCCTGAGTAGCTGGGATTAAAGGCACCCGCCACCATGCCTGGCTAATTTTTGTGTTTCTAGTAGAGATGGTGTTTCACCATGTTGATCAGGCTGGTCTCAAACTCCTGATGTCATGATCCGCCCACCTCAGCCTCCGAAAGTGCTGGGATTACAGGTGTAAGGTACCACGCTCGGCCGACGGTGCTGGATTTTTAGTGGAGCTCCCCTAGATCGCTAATATAATTTTGTAACAGTCCAACTTCTAGACTTAAAAAAGGAATACTGGCCGGGCGCGGTGGCTCAAGCCTGTAATCCCAGCACTTTGGGAGGCCGAGACAGGCGGATCACAAGGTCAGGAGATCGAGACCATCCTGGCTAACACGGTGAAACCCCGTCTCTACTAAAAAAATACAAAAAAAAAAAAAAAACAAAAAAAACCCAAAAAAACTAGCCGGGCGAGGTGGCGGGCACCTGTAGTTCCAGCTACTCGGGAGGCTGAGGCAGGACAATGGCATAAACCTGGGAGGCGGAGCTTGCAGTGAGCTGAGATCCAGCCACTACACTCCAGCCTGGGTGACAGAGCAAGACTCTGTCTCAGAAAGAAAAAAAAGAAATACCCATAAATTACTGCTTGGCAAGCTAAGTTCTTTCTGCTAGATGCTTACTATGCTTCTTTCTACTGCACTGTTGAGATACGATGGTCTGCATACCCCAGCACTTTATCTGGCTTCCCAAGTATAACCTGAAGAAACATAACTATTCTGCTTTTTTTTTTCTGTGATGACACCAGTTGCCTCGTGATTTTCACATCAGTTAATATAGAGGGAAGTGGTTTACTGCAGAGGGTTCAACGAGAAATAAAGAAGACATGGGAAAAATATGAAAAACAATGCTCTTATTTTTGAATGGATGATGAATTAATGACTTGGGAGGAAAAAACTAAATCAAAAGTAGTGAAACTTAAAAGAAATATTTAGAACATTTCTTTGAAAGCAGAAATGTGGGAGCCAGACGCTCCTGGGTTTGTATCCTGACTCTAGTGGCTATAAATTATATGACCTTTGGGGAAAGAAATGGTAGATCTTGCCAGGGGCTGTGGTAAGCAGTAAACTTCTGTGAATTCATTTAATCCTCACAATCACCCTAAGGAAAACTGAGGCTCAGAAAGGTCTAAGCAATTTAAATATGTAGTAAGTGACAGAGTCAGATTCAAACTCAGGGTCATTTGATGACAAAGCAGTTATTTTCCACCAGTCTGAAAACTGTGAGGCAGAAATCACTTCTGTTTTCTTCATGTTTGTATATCCTACAGATCCATAGCAGGCTGTTAATAACTATTTGTTGAATGGATGAATTAATATATAAATGATTAAGTGAATGAACAACTAATCTGTAATGTTATTTCCAATAGACTTTATCTTTTTCAACCCCAATGTTCTCCTCTGTTGGCTCATTGTAGGTGCACCATGAACCTTTCCATATCCCTAAAGGAAAGGCCGAGCTGATTGGCAACAGACTTAGGAGCTGGATGGTTCTGCATCATTAGTCAAAACAGACTTCCTGTTCTAGGTTAATCTGGTCAGTAGGTGATGCTGACTGAGACAGTTGAAAACACCTAGTGTCAAGTCATGGCTGGGTGTTGGTAAGCTGTACAGAGCAGCTGAGATTATTTGGATTGTTTGAAACAATTATGATCATCACATTAACATAAAAGCTGAGAAATATAGTTGGGTTGAAGGGAAAATGTCTCACTGGAAGGAAAGGTGATTAAAGAAAGGGGTATATCCCAGCCAGCTCTAAGGCCTTAAGAGCAAAACCCATCATGGTGACTAGGATAGGGTTGTTGGTGGTGGTCATGGTGGTGATGCTGATGATGATAATAAACTGTAAGATGTATGCCTTCTCTGTGCCAGTTATGATGCTAAGTATTTAACACAAACCACCGCATTTATCTTAACAATAATCCTATGATCTAGGCTTTATTTTTATCCCCCTTCAAGACTTGTAAATTCATCAAAGGTCACACAGTTAAAGTAATAATGGTCAAGATTTAAATTCTGACCTTGCCCGATTCCAGTGCCTAAGCTTTGAACCCCATGTTATTTTCCTCTAGGAAGAGGTAATTGAGGCCATATTTATCTTTCAATTAGGTTTTTTTAAAAATGTGTTCAACATCTATTTTTCATCCACATGCCCTTACTCAAAGCTGCTCTCACATTCTGAAATATTTGAATATTTGACAATTTAGTAATATATTAAATTTTACTTCCAGGCAATTTATAGCTGTTTTTCTTTGTTTGCATGGAAAGTCATAAAAGCATTTCAAAATAAATTTTTATAACAGACATGCTTGAAGGTCAGATGCAAGGAATCCTTGTGACAGTGGGGTACAAAGAAATAGAAAAATGGGGCTGGGCATGGTGGCTCACGCCTGTAATCCCAGCACTTTGGGAGGCTGAGGCAGGCAGATCACCTGAGGTCCGGAGTGCCAGGCCAGTCTGACCAACATGGAGAAACCCCATAGCTACTAAAAATACAAAATTAGCCCGGCATGGTGGCGCCTACCTGTAATCCTAGCTACTTGGGAGACTGAGGCAGGAGAATCACTTGAACCCAGGAGGTGGAGATTGCAGTGACCTGGATCGTGCTATTGCACTCCAACCTGGGCAACAAAAGCGAAACTTCATCAAAAAAAAAAAAAAAAAAGAAAGAAAGAAAGAAAGAAAAGAAAAATGGTCCACATTCTCCAGGAATTTTCACCACAGTGGACATACAACCTATGTCAATGAAACACCTAGGAAACTCCAGTAAACAGTAACTCAAGGGCAACATCTTCCAGCACAGACACCACTCTCTTAGCATAAGTGCTCATTGGGAAGGAAGAATAAGTAAATGATCCAAGTCCATTGTGGTTGTTTGGGAGCTTCCTGGAAGAGGTGAGTCTGTGGAGGCAAATGTGGTATAGACATACATTGGCCAAAAAGGCATGGGAGTCGGAGAGGATATTCTAACAAGGAAGGGGGTCTGAATATAGTGCTATGGTGGTTTTATTTAAAATAAATTTAAAGAATATATAAACTCTGATATAAAACACTTTGAAAAAGTGTTTAGTATTAATGTCCTTTTAAACCAAAAATGGTTTGGTAACTTTAAGATTTAGTATAAACGTAAACAGCTTCTGTGGTTTGGAAAAAAAAAATCACGAATCAATCTGGATCAATGGTGGGATTTTCTCATACCACTACACACACAAGTACACAGTGCTCTGAGGAAGAGAAGGATTAGATTACTACTTGAAAATGGAGTTGCCCATCCCCACGGCTGATAGAATGTCTAAGAGGCCAAGCCTTATATACACCCCTGCCGTCTAGCACCTAATGCTCCAATCCTGGGCTGCTTATGGTTTTTATTAAATAGCTACTGGAGTGTCCCAAGTCTCTTTCACTGCATAACAAATCACCCCAACACTTAGCTGTTTAAAACAATAATCATTTTGATAATCTCTCATGTTTCTGTGAACCAGGATTTGGGAGGACTCACCTGAATAGTTTTTGTTTCAGTCTCTCATGAGGTTGCAGTTCAGGCAGCAACTGTTGAAGGGTGGGGCTGGAGCATCTGGGAACTCTCTGGTCTCTCCACGCAGGCTAAGTTGGGCTTCCTTATAGCATGGCGGCCTCAAAGCAGTTAACTGCTTACGTGTCATCTGAAGGCTCCAATAGCAAGGATCCCAACTAATTTGAGAGAAGCTACATTGCCTTTTATGATGGCATCTCTGCAGTCCCACAGAATTACTTCTACCATACGGTGTGTAAGCAAGTTCCAAGCCTACTCAGATTCAGAGAGAGGAATTAGATTCCACCATTTGATGGGGGAGTGGTAGGATTCTAGAAGAGAAGGTGGGATAGGAGACATGATTGTGTTCATCTTTGGAAAATACAGTCTGCAACTTGGAGGTTTTCCAGGAGAAGGGAGGAGGAGAGGCACACACATGTGGTACTCACCATTTGCTAGAGAGCTCATTTAATTTCCCAAAGAAATCTACAAAAGGGGCATTGTTGTCTTTCTCCCTTTTATACATGAGAAAAAGGAGACTAAGAAACCAGCCTGGCTAGGATCATTCAGCACCTGCTCTGCCCTAGGTACCTGACAGGTGCTTTACAAACATCACCTTAGAACTTCCCCCCAGTTTACGAAACAGAGGCTAACTCACCTGCCCCCCGTGAGCAAGTGGCAGAACTAGAATTCCATCCCGGGCCTCTTCCTACTGCAGTTTCTACCTTATAACACCTCATTCATTTGCACCATTACATGGGCCACTGAGTGCTTGTATCTTCCCTGGGTCTTCGTCCTATTTGGGCACAAGTCATGACAAAAATTCCACGTGGTGCTTTGGAGAGAATTAGAGGGACCAACAAAAGGGCCTGATCCTGCAGGAGACTGCCTTTTTCTGTTGCTCTCCCAAAGTAAAGCTGTCACGTAGGTTTTGTGCTGAGCTGGCCAAAAAGCAATTTGAAAAATGGCTTCCGAGATGGGCAGTGGCATTGACTTGGCAGGGAGGAAGGTAATAACTGCTCTGTTTAGATTATGCCGGAGGCCTCCCATCTCGTTCCTGTCAGGCCCTGCCTTCATTCTGGGAAGCTCTGTGTGAAACTGTCCCCTTTGCTCAGAACAAGAATCCTTTGACCTCACACCTTTCTTGTTTATGGTATTGCAGACCTTCCAAGGGAGAGCAGAAACAGGCTAGTCTAAGTTTAGCAACCTGGTGAGCTTAATATGGCCTTGGCAAAAAGATCTCCATACAAGACCCTTAGTTAGTTGGCCAGAAATAGCAAGGAGACAAAATAAACTCATTTTTAAGATAATAAAAGAAAAGGAGGCAGTTAAAGAAAAAGAGAGAGAGGTAAAGGAAAATAAAGAAGGGGGAGAAAGAGGTAGAATGAAGAAAGAGGGAAAGAAGGAAGACAGGTTGTGAAAGTCAATAAATTCGCCATCTTAATATGTGCCAACAGCAAGTGGGATAGAGAGAAGGTGGGGTGAGATAGGAGGAGTTCACACCCTAATTCCATCTCCAACACTTTATTATGATCATGAAATATCTCCTAATATTTGATGTTGAGAATAAACAATTTCCATTCATTGACACTCATATTAGCCACTCACTCTGCCAAGCCCTTTATTTATAGACATGATCTCGTGCAGTGCCCAGAGTAATCTGCAATATCCTCATCCCCTTTTTATAGATGAGGAAACTGAGGCTCTCAGAGGGTAAAGGACTTTGCCCAGCAGAGACAGCTCTGCTCTGTGCACTGTGTTGTGAAGCCAGGCAGTGGTGGCCAAAGGCTGACCCTTAGAGCACACAGAGCAAAAAGCCTCTTCCTGGATCAAGTTCCTGAGGGAATTAGGCTTTTACAGAACTCAGCTTCTCTTCTAGCCCTGAGCCTGGCCTCCTAGCACCATGCCCTGTGCAAGTCTGAGGCTATCCCAGGCTCCAGAGCCCCCAGAAACCCCATTGGTAATAGTTTTCTGTTGACATCAAGGCTATGATACTGTTTAAGTAGGTAAAAATACGTATTTATTATGAGAAGCATCAAGTGTATTTTATCTTCATTTTATTTCAACAAGAGTTTGTTAAACCTTTAGTACCTGCACTGCTGTTTATGTAGTGGCATTGCGGAAACAAAGTGCAGAAAGCAATGAATACTCTTGAGTAACTGACAACCCAGTAAAAAACAACTGGTGCATTGCACTCGAGCCAGTGAGCGCAGCCCTGGGCACCCGTGAGCAAGACGTTCTCTGGTCCCTTCGTGTTTTAAAAAACAGGCTTTAGAGCAGTTTTAGGTTCACAGCAAAGTTGAGAGGAAGGAACAGAGATTTCTCATGTACCTCCTACCCTACAAGTGCACAGCCTCCCTATTGATAGTCCCCAGCAGAGTGGTTCCTTTGTGACAATTGATGAACCTACGTCATCATCTCTGAGTCCACAGCCTGCATTAGGGTTCACTCTTGGTGCTCTTGGTGCTGAACATTCTGTGGGTTTGGATAGATGTTTAATGACATGTTCTAACCACTATAGTATCATCTGAGCAAAGTAATTTCCCTGCCCAAAAAATCCTCTGTGCTCCACTCATTCATCACTCCCTCCCCCAACCCTGATCTTTTCATTGTCTCCGTAGTGTTTACCTTTTCCAGAATATCATGTAGTCAGACTCAAACAGTGTGTGGCCTTTCCAGACTGGCTTTTTTCCATGGAGGCATTTAGATTTCCTCCATGTCTTTTCATGGCTTGAGAGCTCATTTGCTTTTAATGCTAAATAATACTCTATTGTCCGGATGTACCAGTTTATTTATCCATACGCCTCCTGAAGGACATCTTGATTGCTTCCAACTTTTGGCAATTATGCATAAAGCTGCTATCCATGTGCAGACTTTTGTGTGGATATGAAGTTTTCAACTCCTTTGTGTAGATACCAAGGAACAGGATGTCTGGATCATATGATAAGAACATGTTTAGTT
This sequence comes from Macaca nemestrina, assembly GCF_043159975.1. Classification (NCBI taxonomy): domain Eukaryota; kingdom Metazoa; phylum Chordata; class Mammalia; order Primates; family Cercopithecidae; genus Macaca; species Macaca nemestrina. Next base: position 171,179,678 of record NC_092129.1, on the reverse strand, counting down.
TTGTAAGAAATTTCCAAATTGTCTTCCAAAGTGTCTGTACCATTTTGAGTCCCCACCAGCAATAAATGAGAGTTCCTTCCTATCCTTGCCAGCATTGGCTGGTTGGTCTGTTCGTTTTTTAAAGCACCAATAAACCGAATTATGGTAGAAACTACTAGAGAGCCAAAAATAGTGCCAAAAATGACTCTGAGAAAAAGGCTGAATGTCAAGTCCTGTGACATCCACAGAGCAGCGCCCCTTGTGCCCTTACTCAAAGCTACAATATTCTTGCCAGGTGGGGTGGCTCATGCCTGTAATCCCAGCACTTTGGGAGGCTGAGGCACGTGGATCACCTGAGGTCAGGAGTCCGAGATTACCCTGGCCAATGTGGTGAAACCTCGTCTCTACTAAAAACATAAAAATTAGCGGGGCGTGGTGGCTGGCACCTGTAATCCCAGCTACTTGAGAGGCTGAGGCAGGAGAATCTCTTGAACCCAGGAGGTGAAGGTTGCAGTGAGCCGAGATCGTGGCATTGCACTCCAGCCTGGGCAACAGAGCAAGATTCCATCTCAAAAACAAATAAATAAATAAATAAATAAATAAATAAATAAAGCTACAATATTCTCATTCTACACAAAATGCTAGTAAGCTAGTTTTCTATTTTCCCATCCCACTAAAATTTGGAGGCTTTAAAGAGTCAGAGACACTAAAAATATAAAACAAAAACACATGCCTTAGCCTGTTTACAAATAAGTTAACAAATATGTAACCCTGTGCACTTTGGAGACATAACTACACATCAACTTGTCTAAACTGGTGTTGATAACAATAACCTCAAAACACTGGCTGAAAGAATGAAACTATATTTGAGATGCCACAGCTATTAGAAATTGGGGATATTATAAGTCCCTGCCTTATAGATTTTTTGTTAGAATTAAATGAAATCTGTGTAAAATGCTTAGCACAATGTTTGATACCTAGTAAGTGCTGATAATATTGGCTGCTGTGTAATGACGAGAATGATGATGGTGATAACCATGATACACCAAGGGATTAGAGAATCAGAAGGAAGAGTAGGAGAGTATTGGAATTCCTCAGACATTCATTGAAATAGTCTTATGTCCCAAGGTGAGTTCACAGGTAAATGACACACAATTCATCTTCTTGGAAAGGTCCTTGTATAGCATATTATATGATTATAGTTGAATGTGATAAATGTTATAACACATTGACTTATAAAAGTGGCGTGATGGCATAGGTGAAGAAGCTGTTAATTTTGACCACAAGATTAGGAAAAACTACAGGAGATAGCTGAGCTAGGCTTGAAAGATTTTGCTATTTGGTAAGGGGTAGGCATTTCAAGGAAGAACATTCCGGGCAAACGAAACAGACTTTCAACAAAGGCAGGGAGATTGAGAAGTCATGCCACAGTTAAGCATGCAGACTAGGGTAAATTCAAACAATGTGCAGCAAAGAGATGAGCTGGAAATGCTCCCAGGGCCGGTTTATGATTGCCTAGCATATCACTGCAAGGAGTGTGGATTTCATTTGAAAGGCGGTAGGTTGCCATTAAAAGTTTTAAGCTGAGTAGCTATAGGATTAAATGTCTGCTGGGACACATGCTCACGCTGAAGGCAGGGTAGAAAATGAACTCAAGTGGTCAGAAAGTGAAGTCAGGAGGGCCAGGCAGGGGTGCTCGTGATAGTTTGGGTACTGGCTGAGGCCCTGCCACTTGAGAAAAGGTGACAGGTAGACTTGATAAGATTGAGGGGTCTGGCTGGGCGCAGTGGCTCATGCCTGTAATCCCGGCTCACACAGCGAAACCCCGTCTCTACTAAAAATACAAAAAATTAGCCGGGCGTGGTGGCAGGCGCCTGCAGTCCCAGCTACTCAGGAGGCTGAGGCAGGAGAATGGCGTGAACCTGGGAGGTGGAGCTTGCAGTGAGCCAAGATCATGCCACTGCACTCCAGCCTGGGCGACAGAGTGAGACTCTGTCTCAAAAAAAAAAAAAAAAAAAAAGATTGAGAGGTCTATTAGGAGGGCTAAGGGAAATGGGGAGAGAGAGAGGATGTGTAGAAAGTAGAGTCAAGTCAAGATAAGACTTTGGGGGCCTGAGCTTGGGCAACTGGGGCAACACAAGGAAAGAACTTTTTACAAACCCAAGATTGATGTTTTAATCTTCATGATCCTCTAGCGGCAAGAAAGAAGTTGAATCTTTAATACTATTTCAATTCCAGGCTTATTTGATGTTTTCTTGTTCCACTCAAGAGATTACCACTTGAATTATGCCATAGGGCTAGAATCAAATTAATGCAGTTTATTTTTCTAAAATATGCAAGTAGGGATAGACAAATTTGCTCCCCCAAAATAAATTCTAACCTCAAAATGGCCAAATATAATCCAGGGCTTGGCCATCTAATGTGATAACCACTAACCACATGTGGCTACTGGGTATTTGAAATGTGGCTAGACTTATTTGAGATGTGATGAGGGTATAAAACACTTACCAATATTCAGATATTCAGTATGAAAATAATACATAATATTTCATTAATTTTTATATTGATTACATGTTGAAATAATGTTTTGGGTATATGGGATTAAATAAGCTATATTACAAAAACAACTTCCCTTAAAAATTTTTAATGTGACTACTAGAAAATTTAAAATCACAGCTATGGCTCACATTATATTTCCCTTTTTTTTTTTTTTTTTTTTGAGAGAGAGAGAGAGAGATGGTGTCTTGCTCTGTTGCCCAGGCTGGAGTGCAGTAGTACAGTCGTGGTTCACTGTAGCTTTTTCCTCCTGGGCTCAAGGGATCCTCCCATCTCAACCTCCCCAGTAGCTGGAATTACACGTGCACCCAACCAACTAATTTTTTAATTAAAAAAAATTTTTTTGTAGCAATGGGGTCTTGCTATGTTGCCCAGACTGGTCTCAAACTCCTATTCTCACCTGGCCTCCCAAAGCGCTGGGATTACAGGATTGAGCCACCGTGCCCGGCCCCACATTATATTTCTATTGAACGTGCTGGTCTAAGAAATTTGAGTTTTGCAGTGCCAGTATTTAATGATCATGTACAGGCCAAGGGTATGTTTTTTATTACTGCCTCCTCTTCCCGTTACTGAGGAATGTCTCACCGCCTGATGTTTTCTAACACCTTCCTATGTGTCTTTATTCTTATTAAGAAAGTAGTTACCATAGCAACTGCCACAATACCTTGTATTTACTACACCTGGAGGGAGAGACATAAACAGACATCAATCTGTCATTCAGGTTTTCAGGTTTACATATTTATATTTTTCTCATGTTTATCTGGGTTTTCCTCTGCAAAGCGGAACACCAAGAGCAGAAGACCCGTCTTCTAACTCCCATCTATGACACTGGCGTCTCTGGGTCTCCATAAGGATCTAGAACTAGATGCACCATATGACCCAGCCATCCCATTACTGGGTATATACCCAGAGGATTATAAATCATGCTGCTATAAAGACACATGCACACGTATGTTTATTGCGGCACTATTCACAATAGCAAAGACTTGGGATCAATCCAAATGTCCATCAGTGACAGACTGGATTAAGAAAATGTGGCACATATACACCATGGAATACTATGCAGCCATAAAAAAGGATGAGTCTGTGTCCTTTGTAGGGACATGGATGCAGCTGGAAACCATCATTCTCAGCAAACTATCACAAGAACAGAAAACCAAACACCGCATGTTCTCACTCATAGGTGGGAACTGAACAATGAGATCACTTGGACTCAGGAAGGGGAACATCACACACCAGGGCCTATTATGGGGAAGGGGGAGGGGGAAGGGATTGCATTGGGAGTTATACCTGATGTAAATGACGAGTTGATGGGTGCTGACAAGTTGATGGGTGCAGCACACCAACATGGCACAAGTATACATATGTAACAAACCTGCACGTAGTGCACATTTACCCTAGAACTTAAAGTATAATAATAAAAATAAATAAATAAAAAGAACAGTCATTACCCCATGCTGACCTCAGGGGGCTATGTGGATAGATACAATAGTTACAAAGAATTTTGAATGTGATTCTTAGGGTACAGTATCTAATGTCACATATTTTAACATGAAAATAGTATCTGACATTACTTACAATAATGGAGGAAGGCAGGAGGGAGAAAGTAGTTTCCTCCAGTGATTATGGGTTGGGAAGATCCAGGGGAGAGAAAAGCAGTGAGACTAGAAAATCCCGTAGAAGGCTGACCAACATTAGCATTTGTTCTCATCAACATAAATAGTTCTTTTCCTGTATTCAGCAACAAGGCTCCACTGGCTGGGAGAAGATTGGGAGTCCAGAGCTACGCAGATAGTTCATCTTGGCTTTGACATGGAAAAAGCAAACGGGTTGGAGTGTTTTTTACATCATACTGTATGATACTTTAGGTGTTACCCTCATTGATTGCCATTTAAGTTCCATTCATGGGACGATTATGTTTGAACATGCTTGCTCCTTAGTGGGTAACATCTGGACGGAGATAACAGATGCTAAGACAGGGACTGGGGGGACATTGAGGAATTATTACTACTACCTTCACCTAGGACAGGCGTGGCTTCAAAATGTCTATATAGAGTGGCCTTAGGGGTTACAATATGGTTGAAAGTGGAGGCTGGGGGCTTGCCCTTTCAGAGGTGTTTGCCTAGCAAAGCAAGATGTTGTCCCTTGGGCATTATGCTTATTTGTGGTGGCTGGAGTGGGTTTATGAAGATCAAGGTCAGGGCAGGGATTTTGGCTCAAGACCCCTCAATCCAAGCCACCCCTTTGGCATTTCATGGAAATGTGGCAAAAGTATTAAGAGATTCTCGGTTTTAGGTTTTATTTGCACATGTTTTATAAATTTACCTGAAGCTGTTCAACTGACGATGCGTTTGATCGTTTGAAAATCCATTCAGCAATTTATCCCATCTACGGAGAACCATCCTAAAATTAAATCAAGAAAGATGCTACCGTCCCATCTTGAGAAATTCCCACTCACTCCTCATGGGCATTTGGGAGGTCCTCTACTCAAGAATTGAACTGAAGGCAAATAAAGTGCATTGCAAAAATGCAGTCCTTCCAGGGAAGGTTCAAGGAAAGTTAATTGTCATTGGTTCACGTTTTGAGGTCTCCCTCCCTCTTCCCTTCCTAGGGGATGGGGTGGGGTGGATGATGCCAGGGGGTGGGGGAAAGGGGAGGCAAGTGTGGTTTTCCGATCAGAGATCAAATAGCAGTTAGAATTATATAATGGAACTGCCCTGAGTCAGGTGACGGGATCACTGAGTAATTCCCTGCAGAAGGAGACAAACTGCATGTTAAAAAGCTCAACAAATACTCTAAAAAAAAAAAAAAAAAAAAAAAAAAAAAGCCCAGGCCGTGAGTTCCAGACTTCCAAGCTGCAGTTTCCTCTGAATCCTCTCCAGGCTGAAACAGCTGTACAGGCTTGCTGAGTCAGAAGACTCCCAGAGATTGGGGATGGCCGAGGCAGGTCGGGGGTCTGGTGTGGATCCCCGGGTTACTTTCTGTTTCATTTGGAAATGTTCCCTGTTTCTGAAACCGGTTGCCTCCGATGTCAAGTAAAACACAGGACTCCTTGGAGACGCCAGCTGGGCTTTTAAGGACTGGGGCTCTGTGAAGGTAAGAGGCAGTCTGTGCCCCACCGGCTGGAGGCTGCCACTTTAGAGAGGTCTGAGTACCCGCAGGTCACACCCAGGAGGGGTTGGTGTGCCTGCCAACTGTTCTGGGCTCTGAATGAGGCTGGAGAGACCATCGTGGAGGCGGTTTCAGGTTAGAAAAGGGATAAAATGGACCCTTCCTGCCAGATGGGTGGCCACCTAGTCCACGGTGAGTTGAATCCGTCCCCCGACTTTGGTTGACACCCTCCCCTTCTCCATTCCATCCCACGTGGGAGCTGGTCAGCGGCCAGGGAACTGGCACAGCCGGGAAGGAAGGCGAAGGGGCTGCCTGGCACCGAGAGGCTGCATGGGCGTGTGTAGCATGTGTATTTTCAGAGCCCGACACTTGAGGAGACTGTTGCTCAATTTAAGAAAGCATAGCTATTGGAAAGCCAGGAAACAGACCCAGAGAGGCAGATGCATGTGGGAGCAAAGAGCTTTGGGCAGCCTTTAAGGTAGGCATTGGCATCGGAAATCATGTTATTGCCTTTTGTTTATTTGTTAGGTGGATTTTGTATTGGTTTTATGCTTTGTTCGGTTTAGAGAATTTTCCTTTGATGGAGCTGCCAATATGAATAGATTTGGTTTTGAAATCCTCAGACCGGGTTCATAGGATATCCTGGAGCCCACGGTGTTAGTGTAGACGCCTCAAAGTTAGAGGAGATGGATACAAAACTGGTGATGGTTTTTAAAGGAGATTCACTTGCAAATCTCACTGCAATGGAGCCTTGCTGGGAGTCCTGGTGCCTGCTGAGGCAGGCAGCTCTTAGGAACCTCAGGAAGTTTCTGACTTAAAGAGACAGGAAAGGAAAAAATCAAATCCGCAGCTGTTATTTTGGGGAAAGTGGGTTCTGGGAGAATTTGTGGCTGAAGAAAAAGGAAAGAGGACTTGGAAAACAAACGGAAACGTAAGGGATAGGCTTGGTGGGATTCCAGCTTGGGGCAGTGGCATTTTGAGGCTTGCTGCATGGAGATAAAAATCAATATGGGAACCGATAACAGCTCACTCAGCATGAATAAGAAATGCTACATGGATTCTTTCAACACTGACTTCTAAAGAGCCTGAGAAATAGGCAAGGTGTTAGTTTGGAAGAGTTTATTTCTAATTGTTATTTATTTTTTATTGTTTGCCCCCATGAGCTGCTCTAAACAAAATATGGTGATGTTAGAACCAAAAGGAAAGTGTCCTTAGAATAGTATCTATAAAGAGGAGGTATTCAAGTTTTCACTGCCTTTCTTCTTCTTTTTCTGCCTTTCTCTCAGTTTGGGCAAATTATATGATTTGAATGTATCCAATAGAAACAACTCTTTAAAGAGGAGCTGGGCACGGTGGCTTACGCCTGTAATCCCAGCACTGTGGCAGGCCGAGGCGGATGGATTACTTGAGGTCAGGAGTTCGAGACCAGCCTAGCCAACATGGTGAAACCCTGTATCTACTAAAAATACAAAACTTAGCTGGGCGTGGTGGTGCACGCCTGTAGTCCCAGCTACTGGGGAGGCTGTGGCACGAGAACAGCTTGAACCCAGGAGGTAGAGGTTGCAGTGAGCCCAGATTTCACCACTGCACCTTATCTAGGTGATGGAGTGAGACTATATCTCGAAAAAAGAAAAAAGAAAAGAAAATGGAAACAACTCTTTAAAGTGGTATAATTTATCTTTTAAGAGGATATTTGAATATTGGAATTAAAAAATGATCTTAAATCTGTGGTTCTTAAATCTTCAGAACCATGGACCACATTTGGGAAGCAAAAAGACTGTGGATCATGAATTTCTAGTCTTTTCTCTACTGTGGCCCTATCACTCCCACCTCTTCTGATGCTCAACAAACAAAACTAAACAACAAAGCTAAAAAAGCGTAACAAAGTTTTTCACTAAAGCACATACTTGAAATGGAGATGCTGTAATATTATAAATATTCGTAATGTAAAAGAACAGCTCATAGAGCCCCTTTTTAAGGCCATGGCAGTCTCTCGAGAAAACATTGCTTAAATAATTAATATCAGCAGAGTGAGTTTTATCTGGATTTCCATCTGTTGAAACTTGCTGGAAACCTACCTTTCTACACTTCAATAATATTATGAGGACTGAGATTCACGAGGATGACCTCCAGGTACTACAAAGCTCATTGGTGCCTCCCAAATCACAGAAGATAACATGATGCTCAAAAGAGTCTTGGTTTTGAGTGCATTGCCTTCCACTCTAATTCTCTAAAATTTGCTCATCTGCATAGATCGTGGTGCCCACATTTTCTATGTCAAGGACCAGGACTTGTGACCTTACAGAGGACTTTTATGTTACTTTCAGCGTAAGAGATGGTCTGAGAAATGCAGTTTGGATGCCAGGTTTTGTTCATTTCTGGGATAGTCCAACAGGTTATGGGACAACTGGTGAAATAGGACAGATTTTGAAAATTCAGTCTTTATGGAAATCAAGGTGCTTTGCTTAAAAGCTTAATGTTTTTAGTTAGGTTGACTGAGGTTTCCATTCCAATTATGCTACCTTTTCAGTGAGTGACATTGAGCAAGTTTGTTGACCTTTCTAAGGCTCAGTTTCCTCATCCATAAAATTGGAGAGTAACAGTGCTTTACCTCATAGGCTGTATGGGAAGTAAATTATATAGAACATCCCATAGTGCTGTGCCTGGCACACTTAGTGCCTGAAAAAGTACCTGCTACTATTTTTGTTATCATTTATGGTATCTAGTGACCACAAAGTACTTGAAAAACCAGATCACTTTTTCCCTTGAATGTGCCAGTGAGTAAAGAATATGTGTGAAACTTTAGCTCACATTTGGGCTCCTACAAATATTTTGGAATTAATTCAATAACACTTGTATTTCTCTATATGAGAAGGCATGATTGTCTGCGTGTTTTGGACAGAAAGTCAATTGAACTGGTTTAAGCCACAGAGGAGGGCATCAGTGGCAGCACCAGATAAACAACATTTGTCGCCAGACTCCCTGCACTCTACCACTGGGTCACAGTGACGCCACACCAGGGAGAGTCCAACAAGGACAAAGTAGCCCTTGTCTCTGGACAGCCCCAAACACCTTCTAATGGATGTAGTAGGTTTGATTTTTCCTGCTTCACCCATGCTATAAGTTGTGATTCTGCCCTTTTCTCATCCTGAATCTGATGGGCTCAGGGCTCATGTAGGCTTGTTGTTGTTGTTGTTGTTGTTGTTATTGTTTTTTGAGACGGAGTCTCCCTTTGTTGCCCAGGCTGGAGAGCAGTGGCGCAATCTCGGCTCATTGCAAGCTCCGCCTCCCGGGTTCACACCATTTTCCTAACTCAGCCTCCCAAGTAGCTGGGACTACAGGAGCTCGCCACCACGCCCAGCTAATTTTTTGTATTTTTAGTAGAGATGGGGTTTCACCATGTTAGCCAGGATGGTCTCGATCTCCTGACCTCGTGATCCACCTGCCTCAGCCTCCCAAAGTGCTGGGATTACAGGCATGAGCCACCGCGCCCGGCCTCCTGTAGGCTTTTACCCCACTTGGAAAATTACTGCAGATGGGCTATAGTGATCCATGACTCTACACTTCCAAGCCTCCACTAGGGACAACACAGAATCTACTACCCTTAAATGGCCCCTCAATGACTGTGTTTTTATTTTCTTTTTGCAGTCTCCTAACATGGGGATTTAATGCCTCCCATAAAGCAAGCTCCTGATCACATACTGTGAAGTCCAAAGACAGTAGCATAATTACTCTAAAGGGTAAAGATGCCAAAGGCCCTTAAGTTTTTGGCATTCCATGAGTATTTCAGCTTCCTACAAAGTTCAGGATCCACAGTTGCTGGGAAAAGATTTCATAAAAGGTTCTCTAGGTGTAGCTTGAGCTTCTCTAGGAAACTAACTGGATAAAAAAACCTCTCCTGGAACTTGTCCTAAACAAGGAAGAGTGAAAAACAGTGTAGGGTGTCTTCTTCTAAGAAATCCATCGCAACGATAACACAAATGTCTAAAATTAAGAGAAATAGAAAAAAATAATCCAACAGAATACAGAAAGATGAGACACAAGTTTCAGAAACAATTGGGATGGAAAAACACCCAAACTTGGGTGTATTCTAATGTTAGGGGAAAAGAAGAAGGAGTGGAATGTTGGAGAAGCAGCAGAGAAAGTGGTATTGAAAGACTTGGTATAAATTCATACGCCCTGGGTAAATCATGCCAGAGTCAGTTTCTTCACTTATAAAATAGTAAAAATAATTCCTACCCTACTGTCAGGGTATTGAAGAGGAACAAATGATATCCTGTGCCCAAACTGAAATGAAGACAAGAACCTAAAGTACAAACTTGTGTTAATAACTATTTGGGATTAAAGAAACTGACCTCCCAAAAAAGGAATATGTATGTTACTGAAAACCAGGATTTTCTTATAGATAGTAATGAAGAAAATCACCTTGGATAGTCCATACTTAATGTATTCATTGGCTAAGGCTGCCATAACAAAATACTACTGGGTCGCTGAAACAATAGTAATTTGTTTTCTCACAGTTTTGGAGACTGGGAGGTCCAAGACTGAGGTACTGGTAAGGTTGATTTTTCCTGAGGTCTTGCTCCTTGGCTTGTAGATGGCCTCATTCTCACCTTGTCCTCCCACACAGTTGCCCCTTGGTCTGTGGCTGTCTGTGCCCTAATCTTCTTCTCTTTTTTTGTTGTTTTTTGTTTTTGGTTTTGAGTCAGGATCTGTCTCTGTCACCCGGGCTTGGGTGCAGAGGTGTGATCTCAGCTCTCTGCAGCCTTGATCTCCTGGGCTCAAGTGAACCTCCCGCCTAAGCCTTCTGTGTAGCTGGGACTACAGGGGTGTGACACCACCCAAGCTAATTTCTTTATTTTTTAATGTTTCGTAGGGACAGAGCCTTGCTATGTTGTCCAGGCTGGTCTCGAACTCCTGGGCTCAAGAGATCTCCCTCCTTGGCCTCCCCAAATGCTGGGATAAGCCACCGTGCCTGGCCCTAATCTCTTCTATAAAGACACCAGTCGTCTTGGATTTGCCCCCACCCTTATGACCCCATTTAACATTAATCATCTCTTTCAAGGCCCTTTCTCCAAATATAGTCACATTCTCAGGTCACATACTAGGGGTCAGAGCCTCAACATATGAATTTGGGAGGGAGCACAATTTGACTCCAAACAGCTATCAAGTTAACTAAGAAAACTCATTAAAAGATGCATTCTTCTTGTTTTAGGAATTGATCAGATCCATTAGGGAACATGGTACCACCTTAGAAGAAAATGGTATTGCCAAACTGCTATGAGGAGACTCCGGGAAAGGCAGCCTGGTAGAACTGGGCCAAGCTTCCAGAGGAGCTTCACTCCCTAGAGTATATTAATCACAAGGGAAAGGGAGGACCTTGTTTTATTGACTTCCACCTGGGCATTCTGTCAAAGCACTGGTAGATTGTACCTAACAAGTTTTGCAGCTCTTTGGTGACAGCTGTTCTTGGAGAATGGATTTAACATAGTTTTGAATTAGATGTTCCTTTGGGGTCAAAAGGATTATGGCATGTCTCTGGATAATTTCCCACTTCCTTTCACTGTTTCATCACTTAAAAAAAGATTGATCCTATCATCCAGGTTCTTGCCATGTTCTGCAGAATCATTCATGGCCTTCTGCGTTTCTGGTCAGTCCGCAGCTCTCCCTGTCTCCATTCAGCATGAACAGTGATATTCAAGGACATGGTTACTTGAAATACACACACCTCAGCACATGCGTGCGCGCGCGCACACACACACACACATTGATTTATATATTTTTGAAACAGAATTGGTCAGTACAAAGGAAGATGATTTGCAAGTGATATTTACAAGTCACTTCCTTTCTAAATGTTGGATCTCAGAATTCAGAGAAAGAGACAGGAAGTCCAGCTCATAGCTGAAGTATTCTCACAAATATGGGAAGTGCAGGGGAACTGACGCCTCTTCCAAATTAACAGACATGAAAAGGCATGGACGAGAAAGTAATAACAAGAGTGGAGCAGGTGATTTGCAGGCACCCACAGATGAGGGTGAGCCTGCTCACTGCTTCCTCTTCCCCTCCACAGCTGCACCGAGATCATTTGCACACTTTGGTAAGGCATAGACCAGTTCCCTGGTAGCAGCCTGGATCCTCCATTCAAACAGGAAAATGCAACATAAAGGAGGAAATCATCCAGGCAAGACATTACTTTGATTTTCTTTAAAAAAAAAAAAAAAAAAAAAAAAAAAACTGATGATGGTGAAAAAATATATCAGGAGGAACAAAGGAGCACACATTTAGTAACTTGTAAAACACCCTGCTATGTCTTTCTTCATTAAAAATACAGTCTGCTTCCAGTGCCCAAGAAGGAAGTATTCGTTCCCTGGGCGTTATGATCCCACCTCCCGATTCTCACAAACAGGAACACACTCAGTCGTGAGTAGACAGACTTACCCTATACCAGGCTCAGTTCAGAGGCAGAGAAGCAACAGGTTAGTGTACAAAATTAGTTTGCCCAAGCTTCAAGCTATTTAGATGCAGTGATCTCACCAAGTGTGAAGTGCTCTTGTTGTTATTAGAATGAGGCTGTTGAAAGACCCTGTGATGTAATTCGGAGTATGTTGGCACCTGTATTATTTAGCTCTGATTTCAAGGTTCATGACTTGCCCGAAAAAGGGCCTGGAGGCTGAAAATGTTTAGGACAAACGTTCAGGAATGAGTCACCAGACTTTAAGAAAACTAGTTAGTATTGGCTCCCTTTGGCTTTCATATAAATTAGGAACTCTCTTTTTAATTTAAAGTTGGTTTGTTCATATGTAGAATTTCTCAAGTAAAAAAAGAAGTGTTTTTATAAATATCATGTCTTTTTCAGTAAAGCAAAACCAACTACCTTGTGAGTATTTTTGTTATTGTATTTAATCAGTAAGCATTTATTATCTACTGTACTAAAGACACAGTATTGTGCAAAGAGTTCCACAGTATATGAGAAAAGGAATCAGATCTACTCATACCTATTCAGGGAAATAAAACATGTACATAAAAGTTTTAACAAAATGTGGAAAATGACAGCTTCCATGAGAACAGAAAAAAAAAGATTATTGAGGATGATAAAAGGGAGATATTAATTCTGGCTAGAAAAGGTTTTAGAGATGTTTTTAACCTAAGAGTCTTGAGAGCTGAATAGGTATATTTTAATATAGGGGAATGGGGGAGGGAAGGAGGGAGCAGGAGACATTTTCAACAAAGGAAGGAGAGTAAGTGGAATGCCAATTCAGAGGGGAAGGCATGCCTGGAGTGTACATGAGGCATGGTGGCCAGGCCAGTTTTGTTAAACGAGAAGGTAGAGAGAAAGGGATCGATAGTAGATGCATTGAAAAGAATTTGACTACCAAGTCCAGAAGTGACATGGTCAGAGTTTAAGTCTATGTGTCAGGTGGACTGAATGGAAGGAGATGGAGGCACCATCAGTTACAAATGCAACTGTAGCAGTGAGGAACATAATGGTAATAAATAATAATGACAATAAATAATAGTAACAGCTCTCACTTGTTAATTGCCTAGTAGTTGCTTCTTAGATTATGTCCTTTAATCTGCACAGCAAGCCTGCATGACACATACAGCCAGTCCTCATTTTTCCAAGGTCTGTTTAGGTATGAACACAGTCTTCCCTCGATATCCACAGGGAACCACAGTGCAGGTTCCTGGACACCTCCACTCTCTCCCGCAGCCCCCCTACCCCCGCCATGCTCGAGTTCCTGATATAAAATAGCATAGTATTTGCATATAATCTATGCACGTCCTCACACATAGTTTAAATCATCTCTAGCTTATGTATAATACCTAACAGAATGGAAATGCTATGTAAATAGTTGTTATACTGTATCGTTTATTAAATTTGTGTTATTTTTATTGCTGTATTGTTATTTTTTATTTTTTCCTCACATTTTTAATCCCCCCATGGATTGAACAGAGAGGGCTGACTGTACAGTCAATCCTCATTTTTCTTGGATTCTGCTTTTGAAAAATTTGCCTACTCACTAGAATGTATTTGTAACCCCAAAAATCAGTCCTTGTGGCGTTTTCACAGCCATTTACAGACATGTGCAGAGCAGCAAAAATTTGAGCTGAGATGGAACAAAGCGAGGCTCTGCCTCCTTGTTTGAGATTTCATCCTGTTGATGTGTCCTTTTTACAGTCTATTTTGTGCCATTTTTTTTTTTTTTTTTTTTGCATTTTGGTGCTTTTTGTTGGTGGTTTTGCTGTTTAGAATGGCCCCAAGCGTCATGCTGAAGTGCCATGCAGTGCTTGTAAACTTCAGGGAAGCTGTGACGAGCTTTGTGGAGAGAGAACATGCAACGAGCGTGGCTCAGGCTTGAGTGATAGTGCTGTTGGCCGTGTGGCTTCAATGTTGATGAATCAACAGTATGTGTTAAATCTGGTGTGGTTCAACAGAAACAAACAGTAAACCTAAGGTATGTACAGGTGGGCTGAAGAAAACATGCTCACAGAGACTTCGCCTTGCATTTCCTCCAGTAGCAATGGTTCAGTATTCACCAGTTCAGTGTTCACAGTGACTTTCTGAGACAAAACTGCCATAAACAGTGAGAATCCATTAGTTATTTCCTTCCCACAGAGGAATAAACTGAGGGTTGCAGAAATAAGAAATTTGTCAGAAGCTGCACAGTTAGCATGAACTCAGAATGGAATGTCATAAATGGCACACATTTCTAAAGACAATAAAGGGCCTGGACATGGTGATGGCAAGGAATGGAAGAGAAGAGGCAAAGTGTAAACGACTGAGGGAGTAGAATCAATAGGCTTTGGCCACTGACTGCACATGGGGAAGGCTACGAGGAGGAAGGGGTGCAGGAGAACCCTGAAGTCAGGTGGAGGTGATGAAAGGTCGAGTCTGGAGGGCCTGAGAGTCAAAGTTGCAGGGAGGGTAAGAAGCAGCTCCAGCAGCAAGTAAGGACTCAGGCTGGGGGCAGACGGGCCAGCTATTACTTCCTGAGCACTCACTATGTTCAGATGCCGCTGAGAGATTCTTGCTAAATGATCTCATTGAATCCTCACGACCCTATGGGAGAGAAAGAGGGACTGTTATACCCATGTTACAGATGAGGATAGTGAGGCTCAAAGAAGTAAAGTAACTTGTCCCTGGACATCCTGCTGATAAAGCACAGAACAGGGAACGCAAAGCCAGGCAAGGGGACCCTGGCTGGTTGTGATCACAGTGAGACGTTTTGGAGTTTCAGATCTTGGAGGAAGAGATGCACTAATGTTAATGATACCTGACCTCGTTCTCTAGTTTCTTGTTTTTATTTTTACTTTTTCCAACATTCTGCCTACACCACATGTTTTTCTACCTTCATGTTTTTGTTCAAATTCTTTTCTTCCACAGGAAGGTTGTTCTTCTCTCCTAGCCTTTAGGTTTTCTTGTTTTGTTTTGTTTTGTTGATATTGCTGAAAAATTTGGACATTTTATTTGTGTTATGTTATATTGTGCTATTTAGTAAAAATATGTGAACATTTCAGTGTTTCCTAGAATATAATATGTATTACTAAGAAGTCACTCTTGGCATTTCACATTAATGGAGCTACATGTGACTTACAGATGTGCTCATTAACAGAGGAGAAGCATGGTTATGCTATTTTTCTACTAGATTTGGAGAATCTGGAATAAAATGATATGGTCCTCGCTTTACATTTCGTCTCTGATGTGAATTATCTCTGAACCTTTTTAAAGACCTGAAGTCTCTCTTTAAGTTTCCCAAATTTGTATTGCTGAGAATTACTTGCCCATGTTCCTGAGATATGACAAAATTAAATAATCCTCAATACTTAGGTATTAAGGGCTATTCCCACAGCGCTCTTAGTACTGTTCTTATGGATAAAAGTGATTCCAAATACAGCAAGTGTTTCATCTTCATATATTAAAAAATGTGGACAATACAGAATAGGGAAAAGCTCTTATCAGAATATTGGGCCCCTTCCTTGTTTCTCAAATGGCCCTCCAAGATGTCCAAGGAGGTGAGCATTCTTTCTGACCACATGGAAAGTGCTCTCTCCGAAGCTGTGGCACTCCATTAAAACACGTCTGCCCACAGAGTTCAAATGCTGAGGGTTGCAAGAAGAAAAGTGAGCTTGAATCTTTGTAGCTAAGTGGGAAAGAATTCTCCTACAAGGGAGTCTCTATTCTTTGAAATAAGCAAGTCTGAAACCCTTCATTTATAAATTAAAGAAGAAACCTGCTGAACTACACTGAAACCAGGGAGAGAGAGAAAAGCAATGCTGCTGGCAACTGTGCTATATACTCATTCAACTGTAACTCTTAGGTGAGTAAATTCTGCATCTGTGTAGAGACCTGGTAGTGTAGAAACAAAGGCTATGACAAAGAAACCCAAGAAATCTTCGTCCTCTTCTTAAACTTCCATTCCCTAGAAATGGAACTGGGAAAAGCTAAGCCGCATTTGATTCCACAAACACTTGAAACCATCTTTCAAGTATCCTGGACGGAATCAAGTCCAAAATGTACTTTGCCAAACCCAAGGGAAATTCGCTCCATATGTTTCTGATTCATTTATAGTTTAATCATCAAAATATTGTTTTGCAAGGACTAGTTTTGTCCAAGAAAGCTTTTATGAGCCATTTTAAAACACTATCTTGAAAACAGGAAGTTCCATTTTGCCAAGAGCTAACAGAGGCCTGAGCAGTGGTTCTGGATTTGGTTGTGGGGGCAGAAGCCCTGGATACCGAGGTTTCCAACATGACCGAGCTGGCTTTAGAATTCCTTCAGGGAGTCTGTGTTGTGTGCTCTCTCCACTCACCAGAATTATAGAACTCTTCCAGGGAAAATAACCCAAGGGAAGGGTGATCACGGGCTTCCATGATTTCCACCCAAACTCATCGCCCTTCGTGGAATCTCATGCCCCCTTCCCCACATTCCATTTGCTAAATGATGGTTCAGAGATAACTTCTCTACTGAAATCATGTTAGCATTGTAGCCCTTAAAAGCCTAAGGTAAAATTTCACAAAGGAGCTTGGAAAACAGCAGCTTCAAAGGAGCCATTGACTCCAGGAATAGGAAAAGAAAAATTCTCTTTCTTCCTGAGTTTCTTTAATTTTTTTTTCATGGCAAAATACACATAACATGAAATTTAGCATCGTGACTATATTGAAGTCTTCAGGCTTGTGGCATAAAGTACATTCGCAGTATTGTGCAACCATCATCACCATCCATCCCTCTCCAGAACTCTTCATTTGCAAGAGTGAAACACTGTGCCCGTTAAACAATAACTTTTCATTCCCCTTCCCCGCAGCCCCTTGCAAACATCGTTCAACTTTCTGTCTGAACTAAGGAGTAACTAAATTCATCTGGTGACATGAGCTTTTTTTGACACTAAAATGTGAAAGGACTTTTGTTGTGTGGATTCTTGTACAAGGGATTTTGGATATATAGTAGGAAAATGTCTTTGATAAGAATTGTATAATTGACACAAATAGACTCCACTGATCCCCAGGCAAATCATGAAACTAGAGTTCAGTGAAGGCATTTCACCAGGGAGTTCTGCCGCTGTGCTGCTTTTTGATGATCTGATAGTAAAAGTGTATACAATCTTCTTTTTTTAAAAAAAAAAAAAAAAATGGTGGTCGTCAAACTTTCAAATGCATTAGAATCTCCTGGGAATCTTGTTAATCCACAGATTCTGATTCAGCAGGTCTGAAGTGGGGCTCAAGATGTTACATTTCTAACAACCTCCCAGGTGATGGTAATGCTGCTAATCCATGCACCACACTTGGAGAAACAAGGTTCTAGAAGAGTGGTTCATGACCCTTGACAGCCTTTTTAAAATTCTAACTCAAATATTCTGGGTGGGACTTGGGCATAGGTATTTTTAAAGTACCTCAGGCAATCCTAATGTATAGCTAGCATTGAGAACCTCTGACCTGAGAAATTGAGTTAATATTTTTGTCTGCCTCTCTTAAAATCAGATATCTCATCTGAGTCGTTGAGTATTAGATTGCAGGGAATTCATACTCGACTTCTCTAGTAAGAGCCTTAAGTGGCTATTTCTGTGTTCCTGATAAAAGAAAGAGCTAAATGTTTTAGATTCCAGACACACTAACTACGGAGTTGACATTCAGCTATGAAAATCTAGCAACCTGTCTTGTATTTTCACCACTGCAGAGGGTATTCCTAGGCCGGATACGGTGACTCATGCTTGTAATCCCAGCACTTTGGGAGGCTGAGGTGGGAGGATCACTTGAGCCCAGGAGTTTGAGACCAGCCCAGGCAATGTGGTGAAACCCCATCGCTACCAAAAATACATGCTCAAATACTTTGACACATAATTGAGAACTCAGAATCTTGTACCAAAAAAAAAAAAAAAAAAAAAAAAAAAAAAAAAAAAAATCAAGAGAAAATGTTATCTTAAAAATGTTAAGAACAGGACAGGTGTAGTGGCTCATGCCTGTAATCCCAGCACTTGGGTAGGCCAAGGCAGGGGGTTCACTTGAGGTCAGGAATCAGGGACCAGCCTGGCCAACATGGTGAAAAACTGTCTCTACTAAAAATACAAAAAATTAGCTGGGCATGGTGGCATGCACCTGTATTCCCAGCTACTCAGGAGGCTGAGGCAGGAGAATCGCTTGAACCCAGGAGGTGGAGGTTGCAGTGAGCCGAGATCATGCCACTGCACTCCAGCCTGGGCGATAGAGTAAGACTCCATCTCAAAAACAAAACAAAACAAACAAAAAATAAAACGAAAAACAAATGTTACAATCCACTTGTCTCTAGCATAAAATAAATATAATATTACTTCTGTGGAACATCTGATTCTACTTTTATCTGCATCCTGATGGATCTTCTTGGATGAGTCACCTGCAAAGTGCACCTCTAAGAAGCTGAATGTGCTGTCTGTGGTTGGGGTAATTAAATACTGTGGACTTAAACATTAGAGAATGCCTGCCAAAGACAATTATTTCAGTTTAGCTTAATTGAGACTAAACTCTTCCTCACAATAATTAGCCAACAGGAGCAGTTATTTTTAAGGCCATTCCTAATTTCTGATAGTAAAACTATGGCAACGTAGAAAAGAACATACCCCTGTTTATTCTGGCAGATGAATGCAGACCCAAAGTAGCTAATAAGCACATCAACTTATTTAAATATTAAACCCAAAAGGAGAAGAATTCAGTGCACGGCAGTATTTTAGAATTTAAATTTAATCCACCAAAAAGCCATTCTTGGCCGGGTGTGGTGACTCACACCTGTAATCCGAGTACTTTGTGAGGCCGAGGTGGAAGGATCACAAGGTCAGGAGATCGAAACTATCCTGGCCAACATGGTGAAATCCCATCTCTACTAAAAGTACAAAACTTAGTAGGGCATGGTGGTGGGCACCTATAGTCCCAGCTACTTGGGAGGCTGAGGCACGAGAATCGTTTGAACCCGGGGTGGGGTGGAGGTTGCAGTGAGCAGAGATCTCGCCACTGCACTCCAGCCTGGGTGACAGAGCAAGATTCTGTCTCAAACAAACGAACAA